>NC_051407.1:34419928-34421313 GCF_015228065.2 Penaeus monodon
ATTAAAACAAGAAAAAAAAAGAGATAACGTAATATGTATCATTATTTTGAATAAGGATGAGAATGTCTAAAGTACTCGTAATGTAGATTAATAAAAGACTTAAAACATATTTTCAAAATTTGTATGTCATATCTTACTGTCCCGTCACCCAAGGGCTCACACGTGTTTTTACGTGTAAGTGGATATGTGTGTTCGCCTGAGCATGTGTACGTGTCTAAGTGCACATGTACACATAAATATGTTTAGGATCTCAATAAATAATGAATGAGAATAATGCAATATACAGTGATATAATTTTGAAAAAACTTTTATTAGAATAATTCCCAGAAAGAAATCGATACTTGTACCGTAATAATGAAACTGGGCAATAGGTGTTTACATAATTACCTAGCCTTGTAGTTTTGCTTTCATAACGTCACTTTAAACGCGAGAAACCGAGTACGAGGGGCATCTTTCCAGGCTGGAAGACAGAACCTTAAATTCAGTTTGTATATATTGCAACTGGCAGTTTGTATATATTGCAATTAGTTTGAAATGTAAATTTTCATTCAGTTTTTTTATGAGTCTCCCGCTGAATGTAGATCCCATTCACATTAGGAAAGGAAGAGACCGAATGCAGCATATTGCAAGAGTCCGCAGCAACTTCCTGGTTGAGGGGAAACAGCGCGGACCTCAGAGCTCTGCATTTTGGCTGGACAAAGTGCAATAAGGCTAATGTGAAGCAGTAAGAAGGCAAATATAGCAAACGTAATGGGGATGAAGAATTGTGTGTGACAGCATTTATTTCATAAACATTCATCGTCTGCACTAACTTCAGGGAGAGCTGCTACCACCTTGCTACTAAGAAATAGTTTTTTTTTCTAAAGTTTCTCTTCGTTTCCGTGCGGTGTAGGCGACAGAAGAAGTCTCATCATCTCGAGGTCCTTTGGGTACGAGCAAAGCTAGCCTTCTTGTCGAAACAATTATTTTCTAGGGGGATCCAGTTCCTATGATATGTTACATGTAATACTCCAATAATGCTGTGCTCTTATTTACATCCTTATGTATAATATTCCAGAGTATATGTCACATATAAATACAAGTTGACTTATGAATAAGGAAGGATATATTTTCCACGTACCGGAAATTTGTGTCTGATGGCCAACATTTTTGAATAAGCTTTCACGAGGATGACATGGGAGTTTGTTTTTGCGGACCGTCCCCTCTCAGACTTTTAGGATTTAACCAGGAATGATCGAGCAAAGCGACAAAATAAAACCATTTGTGTTCTCTCTCTCTCTTTCTTAGAAATAGTGTTACGACATATTGTTTTAACAATTAAGATAAATTTTATTGAAATAATGAAACGTCTTGGTTGGCACCGATTTGTTTTTCTGAAATGTGGG
>NC_051407.1:34425208-34425913 GCF_015228065.2 Penaeus monodon
CCTTTTTCTGTTTTATTCAGATTCATCCATGTAAATAGAAATTCGAAATGATATCATCATTGTTTGCTTGTTAGTACGTGACTGAATAAAATAAATAAATACATATCCCTTTCTCTTCCATTAACAAAGACTAATTTGCGCTGAACCCTATTTTTACGAGCCGAAAATACCAATCACAAGCGCCAAGTCATCCAATGATTGCCTCGGGTTTGGCTATTCCCCACACTACGTGTTTTTTTTAATTTTTTCTTATTTCGTATTCTATTTTTCATGGATGACTTGCCTATTTAAACCAGTCCTTATGCTTAGGAAAGAGTAGGAATTCTGATGGAGTTTATACTTTGGCATTATAACATTGGTCTTAGTAGCTGATAGTCCCTTTGACATTCATAAGTGTTTGTTTATGACATGAGTATTTCTTTAACGGCGGTAGTTCTATAATATCCAAGTATGTATAAAAAATTGAATTAGGCTTTCGTCATGGGCGCTGGTATTAACTGATTACCATACGGGTTCAATCAGCTATTTTTTCCACATGGCCAAAGAATTCATCACAACATTAAACTGACGTGTCATTCTCCCCTTTTAAAGAACACTGTTTCCTCTGACCCTTAGCCTTTGGAGTGTCGACTTCGCTGAGACGCGCCATGAGGATTGACCCTCACTGTCTTTTTGTGAGTGCTTTTCGAATACTTCAAGACTTCA
>NC_051407.1:34426409-34426927 GCF_015228065.2 Penaeus monodon
TAATATGTCACGATATCTAGAGACTTTATAGGATGATAATAAGATTCCTCCCGTGGGCGGCGGAGTCTGCAGTAACCATCGCGTCACAGCTGTATCCCGGGAAGACTCAGTGTATGACGAACTTCGCTCGAGCGACGATTTCCTTCGAACCATTTCATATTTCAGAAAACTTCTGATCTTTGTGAATGTACCTTAGGTTTCGTTAGTTACAAAAGGTTTGATTATTTATTTTAAGTAAGTCTTATTCTCTTAGCTTTTATTGTTTCAAAATTGACAATCATGAGACATTTCCCTAAACGAGAATTATGCTTGTCAAGGAAAATGAGGGCGTCTGAGTCTTTTTTGTCTTGATTTATTATGAAAAATTTATTTCCTCTTTCCTTTGGTGAAAAGTTCTTTACGTGGATATTGTTAAACATTATCTTACCCAGTATTTGTTTTATGTGATTATTAATTACCACGAACATCGATATAAGGCAAATTATAAAATTAGGAAATTCACAAGTAACTGTATTTAT
>NC_051407.1:34427673-34428307 GCF_015228065.2 Penaeus monodon
GGATATATATATGAAATGTATGTATGAAATGACATCATGTACTGTATCCTAGACATTTTATTTCGCATCTCTTATTATTGCTCACCTTCCACCGAAAAGGAAATAGAGAAGGAGAGTTTATCGGAATTCTGCAGTTGGCTTCGTCCCGGAGACTTCTCGGAAGTGTTGCCAAGTCATGGTAAAGATTAACTTTATAGCCACTTCAATATGGAGCGAGAGAATTTCACCCGGCGTCGAACTGAACTTGGCATTTACATCTTCCTCTGCTCCTTTTCCTTTTTATTTTTTTTTCTTCATAAGGTATTTTGTTTGCTTATTTCTGTTTCGCGGAGAGGTGATTCGCAGATTCCCTCTTTCCATTCCCCCCTCCCTTTTTTCCCTCGAAGACTTGAAGAATCACAAAGTCAAAGAGGGCACGAAATCACACCGATTGCCGGCGCGCTGGTGGCGGCCGCGGGACACAATCAATCATACACCCACGTCACAAACCCAATCACCTGTGAATCCATCGGGACGGCCCGGGTTCGTGTTCATATACAAAGTGAATGTTGTCGTCTTTGGGATGTTAATGAATGCATGTGGGGAGGGCCAGGTACGTGGGAGATGGTTATTTGTCACTTTTTCTTTCTCTTTA
>NC_051407.1:34428402-34428509 GCF_015228065.2 Penaeus monodon
TTCTTCCTCCCCCCCCTTCTTTCGTAAGTTTATGCACCCTATGAAGCGCCTGAAAATTTTGCAGGACGGCCCCGTAATTCGTGCTCATAAGCAGAGTGGGAGATGTT
>NC_051407.1:34428605-34429922 GCF_015228065.2 Penaeus monodon
AGGCCCTTTCCCTCGTAGTTTATCCACGCTTTTTGAAACAATAGAAAGAAATAATGCCACCGCCACGTAGTTTCCATCAGTTGATCATTCTCCACATATGTTATAGGCTATTTACTGCACAAATCGTTGTCGCGTTATATTTATTTCCATAATTCCAAGTGTAATTTCAAATATTGGTATACCTGGTACAGATGCAGGATACAAAAAATGGATAAACAAAAAATATCCAGAAATGGAGAGGAAATATAGATGTTGACAAAATTATTTAGAGTCCTTTTTCGTTCACTGCAACGAATACATAAAAGGAAATGCTACAATAATAATACACAATTCTAACGTAGACGTAATAACGAGGAGTCAATTATATATACATGAATCACACTTAAGAATGATCTATTCTCAACCATCCTTCGTCACATGCATATAAGACATTCTTTCTTTGGATTATGATAATACCGCAAACATGAATTATATTATACTCGAGAGGCCCATCTTTTGGCGAGGTGCACTGAATGTGATAAAGTTTGGCTCTCATATAGTTCACAGGTCATTTTACATTGTGAAGCAATGTAAAATGGTAATTCAGAAAAAGAAACAAGCGTTTGTTACTCAGAGTGATTTACTTTTACAGCTCTTATGTTACGCCCATATATTTGTATTTAAACAAATTGCCAATAAAATAAATGCATTTGTATAAATACCCACACAGATTGAGAATGCGTGCAAAGGGTGTCTCCAGAATAAATTTTGTGAGTGGAAAAAATGGATGGCCACGGAGGGAGGGGCACTGAAAAGGGGGAGGATGGTAGAATTGACTTATAGCTTCTCAGCAAATTGCAAAATGAATAAATACGTAATACAGATAAATATGCAAACAAGAGAGGCAAAGATAGCTATACCATTTCAGTAGCAAATATACAGTATGGTATTTGCAAGACATGACCTCAAACTAGTTACTTTTCACTCGTTTTTCACTTGCTATTCTTCACTCCCCAGAAACAAAAATTTATAGCAATTTACTACATAGTACCCCAGCATTCTTGAGTGAAAATGCCAACTACCTTTTAATTTGGGTCTCGGTTTGCTTTAAGAACATGGAAATACTGGAATTCAGTTGTAACTGGCATAAGGTATGTATGCTGAGCTCTGTTATCCTTTGAATTGTTCTTATGGGAATTACTGCTAATCATTGTTCTTTTCGTTTTTTATACTGTGATATCATTTTCTTTCAAGTACTTATGTTAAATGGGGGCTACCTGAAAGCTTCTTCGAAAGTTATATGAAGCGTTTCGAATCATTTAAAAAAGGGGGCTATGA
>NC_051407.1:34429956-34430592 GCF_015228065.2 Penaeus monodon
GGTGACAGGAAATTCTGAAAAGCCGAAGTAATTTCCTTGGGATAAGTTAAGTGCCTGCGTGCGGAAGTGCAGGAGGCTCGAACGTTGTACGCCCCTTCCCCCCTCTTTGGTATGACAGAAAGTAATATCCTACTCTACAGTCTTGACGAAGCCCTCATCGTCAGCGTGCCCGTTGTGAAGCCTTTGAATCTCGGGGTATCACGAGCGAGGTCAACGAGATTTCACCCTCGTCTACAGAAATGAAAGCTCTTTAACTCCGAAATCCTCTTCATAATCCAGTTGAATTAGTTGGTAAGCGTCGTGGGTCATGCTAATTACGGCCGCGTATTTATCTTTTCATTTGATACAAAATGAAATGTTAAATTACACGCAGAATTACACTTGCTTTGGCAAAGGCCTAAAGTAATTATCTTCAAAGTGGGCTTAAATTTACGGCCGCAAATTCGTTTCCAAAACACACGGAGCAGCAAATCCTTGGACGAAATCCTCGAGGCAGATGAAAGGCAGATTTTGCCGAGTTCCTATTAAAGATGTGATCAAATTCCTTTGCCGTGCGAAAGAAAAAATACATATATTCTGGTCTCTATTATTTTTGCGAAACTATATAGTTTTTGTTGTGTTTCATCATTCACTTAT
>NC_051407.1:34431964-34432193 GCF_015228065.2 Penaeus monodon
CCTGTATAAACAGCGTTTACTATTAAGTCAAATTCTTAATCGGTGTATATTAACTGACCCAAAGACAATCTCAAATAACCCTACCTGTGTAGTAGAGAAGAGAAAAAAAATCTGTTACTTACAAACATCCTTATGAAAACGTATCCATAAGTATCTGATGCGCGTACCTTTAACGGGGAACTTTCGTAAAGGTTTAGGCCACGAAAGCATGGAAACGACTTTTATTGCT
>NC_051407.1:34432772-34433338 GCF_015228065.2 Penaeus monodon
TTCACAATAACTAGGAAAACAACAAAGCAAGAGAGAGAAACAAGACCTGGAATATTGCTGACGTCATGGAAATAAATAAATCTATTTCTCCATCTTTTTCTTCCAGGCTGAAACTGGTGTTCGCCTGCGTCATGGAAATAAATAAATCTATTTCTCCATCTTTTTCTTCCAGGCTGAAGCTGGTGTTCGCCTGCGTCATGGAAATAAATAAATCTATTTCTCCATCTTTTTCTTCCAGGCTGAAGCTGGTGTTCGCCTGCATGATGGAGCTTTCGAAATTCCCGCTCGATTCGCAAGTCTGCACCATGGAGATCGCCAGCTGTGAGTCCCTCTGGGTGTCTGCTCTCTGGGTCTTTTCTTCTCTTTCCCTCTCTGTCCTTCGCTTTTCGTTCTTGCTGCTTCGCGGTGTGTCGGAGGGAGTGTCTGATGAGATAAATGGCTGAGCTGAAATGTGGTTGGTGTGTCGGAATATCTTTTTGTTTTTGCATTTCCTCTTCTTCCTCCTCCTTCTCTGCGTTTTTTTGTTGTACGATTCATCATCCTCTT
The DNA here is from genome assembly GCF_015228065.2 of Penaeus monodon. Lineage (NCBI taxonomy): Eukaryota > Metazoa > Arthropoda > Malacostraca > Decapoda > Penaeidae > Penaeus > Penaeus monodon. Next base: position 34,433,319 of record NC_051407.1, read on the forward strand.
TCTTGTGTTCTTCATCTTCC
>NC_051407.1:34433831-34434256 GCF_015228065.2 Penaeus monodon
TGCCTCTTCTTTTTGTGCTTTTCTCTCTCCTTCATTTCTTATTTTCTAACGTTAACTTTTTTCGGGGGGGCGGGGTCATATGTCGCAATAAAATGCAAAAACTTTATTGGACGTCTGGTGTCATGATTTCAAAGTTTTCAGTTGGATCTCTTTGTGAAATGACAGAAAGAAATACAAAACATATTAGTTCGAGAGAGAATAACGAATTTCCCGCTATGTTGTGCATTTGATATTCGTTTTCTCGTATGCTTGTTCCTTGAGCGTTAAAAGCTATTCATTAAATTGCTTTCATTACGTTACTGAAATTCCATAAAAACTCATGTTTGTTATTCACAACGAGGTGTTTTCGCCTTTCCGTATATAATAACATACTGTTTTGCGCTCGTATTTATTTCACAAGTCATAATCATTTTTTAGATTTATTC
>NC_051407.1:34435075-34435247 GCF_015228065.2 Penaeus monodon
CGACTGAGGTCATATAATTATGATAATGGAAATGACACTTACAGCATCCGCCTAAATAACTAATGGTAATGAACATGGCACCGCAGATGTTGAATGCAGGATATAAACAAGAAATGTAATACGAAAGATGAAGTTGCAGCATGTTGCAAAAAAGAGAGACACGCGTATACCC
>NC_051407.1:34435823-34436273 GCF_015228065.2 Penaeus monodon
CATATTTCAAGTAAGATAGTCTACGAATTTATCGAAAGATATGTTTTGAATTATCAGTCGAGATAATTCCTCTTGGCTTGTCGTTGCAGTCTCGAAGACGATGAAGGAGCTGAACCTGTCGTGGAAGAGCGACGCCCCCATCAAGATGTACAAGAACATGCGGATGCCGCAGTTCGAGATGGAGGAGATCGTCCCCACCACCTGCCAGGAGTCCTTCCAGATCGGTGAGTAGGAGAGGCTCTCAAGGTACACGCAGGTGGGCTTAGTACAGGAGTCCTTCGGTAGTGATGGATAGGAAGGTCATTACAAAAGCCGCAGGTAAGGATACATTTGGTGACTATTTGGCCTCCGTAAAGGTGAACGTTAAGGTTCAATGTTTATATAGTGTCGACTGGATGTTGTCGCTTGTTCGTCTTTCTCTCACTGCACCTTCCCACCCTCTCTCCGCAA
>NC_051407.1:34439185-34439361 GCF_015228065.2 Penaeus monodon
AGTAAAGCCTCTCGACACTGATCTCTCAACGGCAGACACGTCGGGATCAAAGCAGACAAAGGGGGAAGTAAGAAAAACGTAGTCTTGGAAACCTTTCTCTCTCGTCGCTTAATGATATCTCCTTGATCTGCTTCCTCGCTTGCATTGTCTCTGCAGTGGATGAGTTGTATCAGCAA
>NC_051407.1:34439743-34439941 GCF_015228065.2 Penaeus monodon
AGATAAGGTACAACCTTTTCCTTCAGCGGAGGTAAATTTACTGCATAATGCTTTCGTAATGGGATCGTAAATCAGCAGAGTGAAGTATTATGCTAGAGATGCAAGGTATGTGAAATTCAGTAGCTTTCGAAAGAATACTAGTTACATGAAAAAAAATATTTACAATGCCATGCCATTCATATAGCAGGAGAGCGAAAC
>NC_051407.1:34440043-34441356 GCF_015228065.2 Penaeus monodon
GAACACCAATTTTTAGAAGGATAATTCTATACAGATGCTATTGTAAAACGATTTCAGCATTATGTACCAATGAACAATGCCATTTGCATCAAGGTTTCTCTTGTCTGAATTAATTGTTCATTTTGAAACGACTGTTTGTAAAAGTATATCAAATCGATCTTGTTTACAGCTTTGACGACCGAACTGAAGCAAATCTTCGTTTAGCGGATGAATGGTAGTTTGGCAATAACAGATGTTTTTGTTTGTTTGCATTACGAAGAAACGTTTGCTTTTTGCTTGTTTGAATTCCTACATTTCCCAGGAATCTTATGGAGTCCATGTTCGTTAAATGCAATCATCAGATACTTTGAAACCTTACACAGCACTGCAAGTTTCTAAAAGGAGGGCTGGCAAAACAGGTAGTTCAAGAGGAATAAACCAAGTATACTCATTATAATAAAATAGCAATGCCTTTATTATTTTTAAGATCTTTTAGTTACTTTCTGCAGATTCTGAGCCACCTCCAGTCAGTAACAATTTCGTATTATTACACTAGCATATCAATACTAACTAGATGATAACAAGGGACAAAATATGATTTCCCGGTCCTTTGTCAATGGGGTAATTTGCTTGCTCTTTGGCTTTTATAATTTACTCTCGCGATTAATTATGAAGTTCCAATCAGCTGCGACGGCCTTTGGACTTTCCTTGTTCCAAATTTTATTAAATATGAATTGACTTATAATGAACTTTTAAGCTCTATTTTTTTCAAGCAAGTTTGGCTAGTGTAGGTGAACTGCTGCTTATATATTCATGGAAGTTTTTCACAGGTTTGCAAATGAATGCCTTCAGCCTATATTATATATGACTTAGAGTTTTAAACTGCATTAGTGCAAGGCATTTTTGTCCTGTTCTAAGGTAGTATAGTTTAATACAAGCTTTGATCTTTGGTATACAATTCTGATAACTTCCCATGTTAAGTGTCGTTTGACTTACTATTGTTATTGTTTATAACCTTCGTCGTAAACAAATGAAGAATTCAATAAATAAAAAAGAAATGATAAACAAAAGAGTAAAACAATTGAACTGAAATCACTAACATTCTTGAGAGAAAGCTGGTAAAAGAACGTACGATCCTTTCCTACACTTCTCAGCCTCCGCCATGCCCGTTGCGCCGGCAGAGGAGGGACCTAGGAGAGGCTTCCTGTGTCCCAAGAGCCGACGGCCGAGCGCGGGCGGATTAGTCGCCGCCGACGGCCTGCTAATCCTCCTCTGTGTCGAAGGGGATGTCCTTTACATCTGAGAGGAGGGCAGCTTCGTGATTTCTTCGGGAT
>NC_051407.1:34443353-34443560 GCF_015228065.2 Penaeus monodon
ACACCTTTACCCGTAAAATTTCCTTTTGATGTAACCTTATGAAACATCCAATCTCCGGCATATTACAAAGGAAATAACGCCCTTTGTACCGGGAAGTGTTTTTCGAGTTTCCTTAAGAGAGTAACTCATCTTAAAAGCAAATCTTCTGTGTGATGAAAGACCTCCCTTCTGTGGTTCTTGGTTCTGCTTCTCCATGTATCTGTTTGT
>NC_051407.1:34443989-34444318 GCF_015228065.2 Penaeus monodon
GACAGGTGACCTCTGTCTTCATCACCACGTTTGTTAGGAGAAGCCTGGTAAAACAGAATCTGAATTTCAATAGGTTATAATTCAGAGGTCAAAGATAAACAAAAATGAAAGGTTAAGGGTAATTGCATGGGGGATATACACAGAAAGATATTCAGAAACGTTTAAGAGTGAATGAATTAGGTGCTTAATGTCAAAGGATAAGTGTGATGAGGAAAGAGTCGATCTTTATTGCAATTAATAACCTTAGATTTTATTTTATTGCTTTGTAGGTCGAGTGTGTCTGTGAGAGAGAGAAAGTGCGTATTTGTACCAGGTTTATATAGAGTCTT
>NC_051407.1:34444484-34445327 GCF_015228065.2 Penaeus monodon
CTTGCGTGCGTGCGTGCGTGCGCGTTCATGCACTTAGATATATTTGCGCACAGACACCCAGGCGAGCTTTCAGCTCTCTCTAACAATTCACTCCGATTATCTGCACGACCCAACGCCTCGTCCCAGCCTCGCAGGCCATCACTCAGCTTCAGTCATGCAGCGGATAAGCAAAGCCTGCATGACAGATTAAAGAGAAAGAATCTCGTAAGCGAGATTGGAAGGCGTCATGAAGAGGCAGGTGAAATAAGGTGATTGATGATTGCCAAGGGATGAATAGAGAAATCTTCCTGGTGAGAATACAGTTTGAGAAGGGGTGAGCGGTAGGGGGGAGACAGGGTGAGGAAGGGTTGGGGGGGGGGGTTGAAGGCTGTACGCGTTAAGGGACGGGGGGTAGTGTGCGTGAGGGGAGGGGGAGGGGGTGTCGGTAGAGTGCGTGAAGGGAGGGGAGTCGGCAGGGTGCGTGAGGAGGGAGGGGGGGTCGGCGATGATATATCATGTCAGTTACATACACGCATGACATGTCGGACAGCACACTGCTTGTGAGCATGTTTCGTCGTGTGGGCATGTTACTTTTCTTCGAATAGTCATGACCAACATGGACGATTGTCTGCTCTGGCCTGACGTCAGGACAGCAAAAATATTCCTTTGCTATCTCCAAAGCACAAAGAGAACTGTCTCTATGATAAAAGAAAGAACAAAAATTAGCCAGGATTTTATAAACACACAAACAAAATACATCAAAGTGGAAAGTAAATTTGGAAAACTACTCAAAGAGGTTTGTCAGGAATAAAATAACGGTCTCTTTGGCCTTTCCACGACGACCAGTCCTTTGCCAGCTGAAGC
>NC_051407.1:34445685-34445989 GCF_015228065.2 Penaeus monodon
GATCTAAAAATATAAAACTCCGAGCGTCAAGAAACAGTTGCAAATGCACTACATCGCCTGCAACATTTCGCTAATAAAGACTATTATCAATAAAGCACGCTGGCTGCACCTACATAAAAGAAAAGGTAAAAAGCGTGAATTCTGGCATCATGATGAGAATACCCGAAATTATTGACAATTAATTTTATGAGCAATATAATACATTATTCGACTCGCATTAAAACAATAATGCAAAAATATAACGGGTACATGATAATGAATCTGGTTCAAGGTACATAAAATTTAATGTTTTCTACTGTAACAT
>NC_051407.1:34446140-34446269 GCF_015228065.2 Penaeus monodon
TTCAATTTTAATAAACAGGCTGGATTGCTATAATCAAAGAACCACTGGCTTACATAGCAAATTCGCTTCTCTGCATCCCATGTTTGCTGACCCGCTTTTTCACCTCTGACTTCTACACATGCCACAATC
>NC_051407.1:34446948-34447672 GCF_015228065.2 Penaeus monodon
ACATTTGTGTAATCTTAACTTCATTGATTTTCTTATGAATCATCATAGATTATATAGTGTAATATTACAACTATTGTTTTCTATGTATGGTGTCCTCGGTACTGTACATTTACATGTGAAGGGTGATGAATAATGTGCATGCAAGTCTCATTATTCAATTTTTTTCAGTGTAATATACATTGTGATGAATAAGCCTCATTATCTAAATTTTATTTCGGAGTAATATGCGTAGTGACGAATAGACAAGTAGGAAATGCAAAATGCTTTTGCATTCTATATTTCTTTTACTTTATAAAGTAATGCAAAGCTAGAAATACTTAGTTGCATTTAAGGAATATGGGGTGTGCATTTCGCTACCAAAAATCAAATTTAGAAATACATGACGTAAAACATAATACACACAAACGCGTGTTTTATATAATCTTGATTTGAAGACATTCAATTTGTTTTTCTCTTGTTTTTCTAAATGAATACCACTAGATGATATACGTAGATAAACTAAATTAGAATCGGAAAATATGGTCTACAGGTACTGATCATGGTCAGTAAGGGACGAAAATGTGCAGGAGCTATATATTGTCCGATAAAGACTTTTTTTTCGGCACCGGCATTTGTAATGATAATGTCATCAAGCTCAGATTGCCTCAACAAAACACGTGTTTGTCGAATGATATCAGACTGCAGAACGCACAGCAGAAGAATGCGAAATGATTGTGTAACATTC
>NC_051407.1:34448808-34449145 GCF_015228065.2 Penaeus monodon
ACTCTCTCCATTCTTCTTTCACTATCTGCACCTTGCAAAGCCCGCGCACCTTGCCCGTGGCGCAAGCGAGGGCGCCGTCATGGCCTCCGGCGCCGCTCACTTCCAAAGGACCGACGCTAAGCCTGGAGTTGGCGCAGAGTGAATAATTCAATATTTCTTGATGTTTCCATTCTGTGAGAGATTCCGCCCGATGCAATTAGCTCCCCTCAAAAGGTTTGTCACATTCAGCAATTCAGACGCAGGCGAACATCGCCGTTTAATGGAAGGGACACGGGAGAGCAGGCAAGGGGAGCTAAATTGCGTTAGCTTACCTTAACTTATTTATTATTGGCCGCCT
>NC_051407.1:34449994-34450382 GCF_015228065.2 Penaeus monodon
TTACAAAGCAACTCTAGCGATACCACCGAGAGACCGAGCATATTCCTCTCATGACGCAGGTTTCACTTCGCCTCCTAAAGGGATCGCAGCCGAAGGCACAAAAATACAAAGTCAGTCCAGTCAAAGGCGACTGCTTTTGAGCGTGTCGCACTTGGTACCACAGCAAGCACAGGTTCCATTGAGCGCTGATGGCGTAAAAGTCTCCGAATGTTTTCTCAAGCACCGCGTCTAAAGGCCGGGATGAGGTCGCCATTGTGAGCCTGATGATCGAGGGCTTTCACGGGGCGCGGTGGAGGGGGGGGGGGGTTTGCAAGCCGTGCAAACACCACGCGATTACAAGCACCCGGATTCGGATTCCGTTCCGACCCAACATAAAATATCTTGCTAG
>NC_051407.1:34451361-34451699 GCF_015228065.2 Penaeus monodon
CTTCTTCAAATTCAAATAGAAATCTCTGTGTTCCATCTCTGTTAAGAAGAGAACAACATATCGCGTTATCCTCATATTTCTTCTTATTCATTTGCCAGTGTCTCGTGATTAAGACTTGTTACGTATTTTTAAGTGTTGTTGCAATCTAACCACACTTTTTGAAGTAATTATTTTTCTAGATAGATCTATATACTAATCTATATTTAAGCCATGCTAACTCTCACAATCACCTGTGAGATAAACGAATGATTTTAGTGATTAACTTCAACGTATTTCTAGTAACGAAATAATTAACAGGAAAATAAGAAAACAAAGCAAAGCAACACCAGTAACAATGT
>NC_051407.1:34452018-34452244 GCF_015228065.2 Penaeus monodon
CATTCCAAGGATCTGCGGGTACGATGAAACCCCAATGTTAAGTGAGGCTGATGTTATACGATGCCAATTCCGCAGTCCGAGCTAATAATTCACGCTGCATTGTTCACGTCAGGTAGGAATTCTGTGGTAGAAGGAAAGTCTGTGTTATCCAAGGTAGTTCGTAATTTAAACGTTTCATCTCCAGAGGACAGACAGAGGGTGGCTTATTGTAATGGAAGAAAAGGGG
>NC_051407.1:34453491-34453685 GCF_015228065.2 Penaeus monodon
GGGGGGGGGCAGGCAGTGAGACAGACGAACGGAATTCCATCTTAAATTCACCACGAAAATAAACGATGCTGCATCTTGGAATTCCTGCTCTCTCTTACGCGTCTGAGAAAGAAACCCTTGATGGAGCCTTGTTGTTTTTTCTCAGATGAAGGAAAATTAATATGGAGTGAATTTGCATATCGCTCCTCTAAGGA
>NC_051407.1:34453784-34453993 GCF_015228065.2 Penaeus monodon
CTCGTCTGACCAGGACGTTATTTAAGGTTTTGTCCATAGCAGGGAGAGATCCTCCAGAAATAATATTTCACTGTCTGTCTGCTCGCAAGACTGAAAACGCCTTTTAAAGGAGTGTGATTTCTTCTTCAGCGAAGTGTATGATGCTTGACAATAACTCTTGCGCTTTCATATTCGGAGTTAGGTGTACATATTCGCTTTATGTATCAGTG
>NC_051407.1:34454222-34454678 GCF_015228065.2 Penaeus monodon
ATGCGTACATCCATATTTCCACATATGCACGGATGTATTTGAATTTGCCATTTGACGATACACCGGAACCAGCCTCCTGCCGCAACCAAAGACACACCGAAGCGCAATCCCGTGCAGCGGGAGGGAGTGTGTCCCGGGCGTCGACAAACAAACGACGGCCGAGTTGAGTGCCGTCGAGGGGCCACTCCCACGTATTGGCTTCTCCATATCTCAACTCCGGAGGGCAGGCTCGCTCCGGCAGGCTGAGGCTGAAGGACTGTTGTCAAAGGGCTTGGTGTCTTAAGTATGTTTAGGAAGAGAAGAAAGTCTATTGTTTTTCTCCCTTTTTTCCTGGTGCGGTGAGGGGAGACTGTGAAAAGCATTTGCATTGTAAATGAGAAGTTCATTGGGCTTATAAGGATTGAGGTAAAAAATAGGAAAAAAGTTGTATCCACAATCTGTTACTTTTCCTTCCAC
>NC_051407.1:34455099-34455258 GCF_015228065.2 Penaeus monodon
CACAGCCAAAGCGATTCAAGAGATTCCACGAGATTCAGAGAGCACAGCATTTCCTTCGTCCACGGAAAGGCGAGGATACGAGAGGTGAAAGCCTTTGGATGTATCACTGTTTTTCACATTCTCTTTTTGGCAATAGATAGCGAAGGAGGTCGATATTTT
>NC_051407.1:34455806-34456021 GCF_015228065.2 Penaeus monodon
GTTCGTGCGGCATAAAGCATGTGTCATTGTCCATGATTCCCTCATTAAACCCTCTTTCTCTCAACGGCGACGAGCGATGTCTTCCTTCCAAATCCGGCAATTGACGCGCTGGACTTCGGGCGCTCAGTCATCAACGCGGGGGAGCCCTCGGGGGGGGGGGGGAATAATTTGTTAGGGAGACACTGAAGCCCTGAGTGTGTTTCACAAGCGTTATG
>NC_051407.1:34456778-34457071 GCF_015228065.2 Penaeus monodon
CCTATGAGACATAGGCTGAAACAGAGATTCAGAAGGAGAAAGAGAGAGAACGGTGCGAAAGACAACTATCCAACTGGATAGACAGAGCCAGGAGCAACGGAAATGCCGTCTTAGCTCCCGCATGGGCGCTCCTCCGTCCGCCGCCGAGGAGGACCGACGGCGAGGCAGCAGAGTCTTCCGCCGCCACCCTTGGAGACGCAATTAGCTCGCCGCCGCCCGAATGGATAGCCTGGCTCGGGAAGGCTGCTAACGGCGCCGCGATATGGCCGATGATGAATCACTGAGATAAACGA
>NC_051407.1:34457552-34458054 GCF_015228065.2 Penaeus monodon
ATGTGTGCAGAGTGAGAGATGCAGTTCAGGAAATGGAAACGGTGAGAGGAGTGAAGGGAAGAGAGGAAATAAGGGCGTAACGAGGGAAAAGAAGAGAATGGGTGTGAATGGAGAAAGGATGGAGGGAAAATAAGCGAGGAGAAAAACCTAAGAGCGAGCAGTGTAAGGTAAGGGAGATAGGGAGATGGATGGGGAGGGGGAAATAGAGATGAGAATGAGTGAAAGGGAGGAGAGGTAGAGGAAGGAAGAAAATTGTCCATATTGAGTGAATCCTGAGAGAGCGAGCATGAGACGTCTGCCACAGCTCACTCCACACTGCCTGAGGTAGGGAACGCACTGGCGGGTGACCTTCGATGGCCTAATTCCGGTATTCATATTGCTGCTATTAATGGCAGTGCGATCCCCATCATTCATATCAGTTCCCTCATAACTGTCATCGTATTAATGAGAGTAAGAACAATTACATTAGCATCTGCATCACGTATCCGTACGATAAGCTTTT
>NC_051407.1:34460403-34460588 GCF_015228065.2 Penaeus monodon
CAGAGATGGCCATAGCTCTGCAGGAGACCTCCCTCAAGGAACCACTCCCCATTACGTCCAATTGGGTGCAATTCATCTTCGGAAGTGATAAGCTGGGTAAAGGCCATCAGTATGAGAACTTCGAATATACGCACTATTTCACTCTATTTGGTCAGCAGGCCCCATTGCGACTGCTTCGAGAATGG
>NC_051407.1:34462449-34462856 GCF_015228065.2 Penaeus monodon
GATGAGTGTGTGCATGTGTTACATATGCAAAAATGGAAAAAAATAGCTTCGTACCCAATGAAAATATTTCTTTATTTATACTTTCATCTTCTTGGAAACACATGTGGTTTTACTGCCACAGTTGGCTCAGTTTCTTTGAATTATTTGGAGAGGCGCGAACCGTCGGTTAGAAGACGCGCAAGAAAAAAAAAATGTATGTTTACAGAAAAATTTGTCTTTCGTAAAGACCGCGATTTTCTCCTGCGGTGAAGAACGAACTTAATTACTTCCCCGCAAAGGAAAAAGCAAAGCAAGAAGTTCCTGTGTTGAGCGTCGAAACACATAATTAAGAACAGGAAGGCTTTGATCACTTATTCTTTGGTGAAAACAAGAGGAGAAGGGAGCGAGAGAGAGGTGGGATAAAAAGA
>NC_051407.1:34462931-34463465 GCF_015228065.2 Penaeus monodon
TTATATATATAACCAGTGTCTATGTTCAAAGGGAGCAGAAGAATATTGTCTGTTATCATTCATGAACGCAATATACCGAGAAGAAAAATCTCGCACCTAACACAAGACTCGGAGCGCACACGAAGGTACTCTGGCGGAGGGAGTCAAGGGGTGTTAACGAGGAAGAGCGAGGATGCAATAAAAGAATTATCTCAATGAAAGGAAGGAAGAAGCGACAGAGGAATAAGAATAATTAATGTGATTTAAGGATTAGATATTAGCAAACGAGAGAAGGGGAGAAAGAGGAGACAGAAAAGAAGAAAATGGGGAGGGAACAGAGACAGAGACAGAGGAAGCTGATGAGAACACACTTAGTAGTTTATTCTCGTTTAGCTTTACCCCAGGTCACGTGATATGGAAATAGAAAGGGATCTGTATTAAGGTAGTTCTGCTGATCACCATTATATTATGGTCATTATGGTACTAATTAAGCGGTTAATTATGATCATTCCTACTTTCTTCTTGCCTTTTTACATTAAAGCTCACTTGGATTTC
>NC_051407.1:34463809-34464871 GCF_015228065.2 Penaeus monodon
TAGATAAGAGTACCGAAGCGTTAATCATATAATGTGTCCTTTCATAATACTTTTTCATTCGTATTTTTTCTTCCAGAGAAATGCTTACATTCAGGTGTGATTAATGGTTCTTTATCCCTTGTTTACTAAACAGCATACGGCTTAACGTACCTCCTCGGTCTACAGGTAACTACAGCTGCCTGGTGGCCGAATTCCGCATGCGGCGCGCCATCGGCTTCCACCTGGTGCAGAGCTACCTGCCCACCACGCTGATCGTGGTCATCTCGTGGGTGTCCTTCTGGATGGACGTGGACTCCGTGCCGGGGAGGACCACGCTCGGCGTCACCACGCTGCTCACCGTCTCCTCCAAGTCGTCGGGTCAGTCGCTTGCGGTCTGTCGTTGTTCTTGGCTGTTATTATGTGTTATTTGCCATCCCGGCGTCACTTCTGCTCGCCGTCGGGTCAGTCGCTTCCTGTTTATCATTGTTCTTAAAGTTATTATGTGTTATTTGCCATCCCGGCCCGTCTCCTCCAGGTCTTCGGGTCAGTCGCTTTCCCGCTTTGTTCTTATAATGATTGTTATTACGATCTGTTATCTCGGGCATTACTTGCTCGCCGTCTTCTCCATGCAGTCTGGTCAGTCGATCTCTTAATGTTGTTACTATCATCATGATGTTCCCAGTCGTCCCGGGCGTAACACCTGCCCACGTGTCCTCAGAGTCGTAGAAGGAGGGAAGTATTTACTCTCTATTTACCATTCTCCATAGTATCCTCGCCGCTACTAGTATTAAAATCGAAGTCACACGCTGCTCGCCGTGTCCAGGAAGTCCTCGGTGATGGTGCTCTTGCCTCTCTGCTTGCCAATCTTTTTATCTTCATCATTATTATTGTTTTCAAACTGGGCGTCGCTGCATTGCAAGATGTCTCATCGGAGTCGTCATGCCAGGCGATTGTCAGTCATTATTTTACTATTATAGGGCTTATCCACTTGGGAGGCATCGAGCTATTTGAGAGCATTTTTTCTGCTTAACTGTTCTTAGAAAATCAGATATCCCTCTTTCTCTCCCTCTGTCTGTCTGTGTG
>NC_051407.1:34465398-34465999 GCF_015228065.2 Penaeus monodon
AACACACTTTCTCTGGTGCTATCTCTGCCTTTACGACATCCCTGCCTCTTTGTACCCTGAGAGATAGTTCGGCCTCAAGGCATGGCAAAGGTACTCAGCGTCTTATCTTGTTGGTCATTACCTCGTCGCTGTATATTCTCTGGAACTCTTATCGCCTTTCTCGTAAAATCGTCGGCAACGCATTTCTTGTGCGACCCTGCAACACTTCACCTGGGCTCGCCACCGGCCCCCTTGTTTACGACCGCCGGCGCCTCCTAATTTGTCATCTAAAGTTCGATGGTCTATCAAGTTCCTATCCATTAGCGCGCCGCCCCGATGCCTGCCAAAACTTTCCGAGCTAATGACGCTCCTGAAGTGGACAAGTTTGCACCAGACTTGATTGCGTCATGGCAGGAAGACGAACACATCTTCCTATGGCGGTATTGTTATTACTTTTTTTTTTGTATTTCATTTGAAGGACGTGCTATGAAGTGCGTGGTGTTATCTACGTTGTTTTAATACCCGTGTTGTGTTTTTTATACTGGCTCTTCTTGCATTTATTGATTAGGCTGTGGGAGGGGAAAATTTGTGATTACGTATAAAAACTAATACTTACCTATTA
>NC_051407.1:34466422-34466832 GCF_015228065.2 Penaeus monodon
AACACTAGGAGACAAGACAGCCAAGGCATAGACTAAGCAAGCGCTGGCGAGACAGACAGTGGGAAAAGAGACAGAGAGACGTGTTTGGTTTCTGAATGGAAAGTTAGAAACCTAAGAGCAATTAGAGATAAATAAATATTTCTTTTTCTTCTGCATCCTAAATAATGAATTGACGAATGTAATTACCTTGTGTCAGTCTCGTAAGAACACTTAATGGAGTCATGCATGCATTCTGTAAGTAATTGCATTCATATGTGATTAAGTTATTGTGCTGGGGGCGTCTCAGCTGGCATAGTTTGTTTTCTTGATAGACTGATTTATTTACGTTATTTCGTTTATTCCTTCCTTCCTTCTTCTGCTTGTCGACCTACTTACCGACCGACTTATTCACTTATATATTAATCTATCTG
>NC_051407.1:34466896-34467368 GCF_015228065.2 Penaeus monodon
CCCCTGCTTTATTTGAGTTTTTGTTGCCGATTTAACTAGCCTGTAACAGTGATATTCAGATAATAATGAATTTAACTTCAAATGAAAGGCCTCTTCTAACGCAACATTATTAAGATGATACATGAGCAAAAGGAACATAATGAACATATACGATGTTCGAAGAGAGATGAATAACAAAAGGGTAACTAGGCAAATTTTGATGATAAATAGCTCCTAAATACGCATTATACAAAGAATGAGTTAAATGAATGGGATGAAATTAAATAAATTAATCAGTGGGTAAAATTATTATATTAATAAACAAGAAACATTCCTTATTCTTGGTGACGTTAACAATGATATTGCTTCAGAGATTGGTTAAAGGACATTATTTACGTTAATTCAATTTCTCAAAACCATGACCTTCAGTAAAAGCTCTTCTGACAATGCAGTAAATAGAAGTGTCTTTAATAGTGACAATTACACATCATTT
>NC_051407.1:34467546-34468302 GCF_015228065.2 Penaeus monodon
CAGAATTCATATATTGTTTACATTATCTATGTTGTTTATATAATTGTTAAGTAAATAGAGATGTCTTCAATAGTGATTTATACACATGGTCTTGGTGATTAATTGTGAATAAAGGATGAGAAAATAAGAGTAAGTTTCTATAACAAATATTTTAGATACAGTTCACAGAAAGTGAATATATCTTTTATATTTGAATAGTCCCAGTACTGTCACTATATATTTCATCCACGTAGTTTGGGGAAAAGGAATGTATATCCATTTACATGTATACTTTATTTTTGCCTATGTACTTCCTAATCATATTTTTAAATCAAATTCTCTCCTAACGCTTCTCATCATACTGAAAATGCTGAAAGCCATAAGCAAATTGCAATAAAGTTCTCTTCAGTCTGTCTGTATTTATAAAAAAAAAATCATTTCTCACTCTGCTGAAAACTGAATTTGCATAATGGCTTTCTCTCTATACTCTCTTAGCCATTTGTCTTCGCCTTACAAACTCATTCCTATTTCTATCTTTCGTTCCCCTTTCACTCTTCCATTATCTCTTTTTTCTGCATCTTTTATTCCTTCCATCTTTATCACTCCCTGCTTTAGGCCCTCTTCCCTTCGTCTCTCTTTCCTCTTCTTCCTGTCCCCTCCTCTTTCTCTCCTTACACGCTCTCATTACGGTTTTACACATTCCTTTTCTTTCTTCGTCTCCCCTGTTTTATTCTCTTCACATTTCTCTCTCTCTCTCTTCTCGTCGAAAAAAGACAA
>NC_051407.1:34468381-34468757 GCF_015228065.2 Penaeus monodon
AACATAATCTCCCTTTCTCCTCTGTCTCTCCATGCTTTCGATATGTCCTTACACACTTCTCTTTCTTCCTTCATTTCTATTTTCCTTATGCACTCTCCCCACCTATTTCTTCATTCCCTCTCTTACACATTCTTTCCTTTTCGTTCTACCTCCCCTAAACACACAATTCTGTACATCCCAGATACAATGAGGGACTTGGCATATTCTCTGCATTGGTATCTCGCGTCTACATTATGCATGACGAAATCTCTCGTATTACACCTTCCACTTAATCTATTCCCGTTCTGTTGGCTGGGAAAAGGCATTGCTATTTTGCTTTCTAGATGTAGGATGTTTATGGATAAATAGTGAATAAGAGAGGGTGTTTTTCATCATG
>NC_051407.1:34469745-34469997 GCF_015228065.2 Penaeus monodon
AGGAAGCTTTGCTAGTTGTCCAAGATCCGGGAACAAGTTGCTCAACCAATCTCCTCCGCGTGGCATCTTGGACTCCTCTCACAGTGCCTCGGAGTCTGGCAGTTGCGAATGGACGGAACGTTTTATGGTATTTGCGGCACTTTATACTCCGCGGTTGGGATGGAGTGTGAAGGAGTTGGAGAGGGGGGGGGGGGATTAAGGTAGGGGGAATGACGTGGGACAAAGAGAGGAGGATATTGTCTATCATTTTGT
>NC_051407.1:34470356-34470853 GCF_015228065.2 Penaeus monodon
TCACGTAAATGTCATGTCAAGTCACCCTTCGGGAGAAACAATACTAATTGACGAAAAAATATCATTTATCAAGAAAAAAAAAAACATAACATCAGAATTACTATGTGTATAGTCCCTGGGGATGTTTTGGAAAGTAACACTTGTTCTACATCACTCCGTTACCGAAAACAAGCCCTGAAGCGAGCATATCTTCTAACTTTCCTCATGAAATATGCATGAACTTTTAACATTGAAGAATATCCCATTGGTCTGTATTACGAGGCCCTCTCGGTACGTCTCCTTCTATGACAGGAGTTATGTCTTCTTTGTTCGCCTATGACAAAACATCGCTATTCATTACTACTCCCCGATCTTGGCCAAAACAAGGAGAGAAAAGGATCCTATTTCGTTTTTTATCCTTGTCAGATTCGATTCTGGCTCCCCTGATCTCATCACTTAAGCTGCTCGGAAGGAAAAGAATAAAAAGAGAAACGAAATATGAAGCGTTCGACCTCTTG
>NC_051407.1:34471834-34472153 GCF_015228065.2 Penaeus monodon
TTTGTTAAAAACGATGCGCATGTTCTTATGTGAGCGTGCATCATTGTGTAAACATACATATACCGATCTAAGTATACCATCACCTTCCGTTACATACGTAAGCGACTTTCAATCTGCTAACCGCCTACTAATGCGGAGAACAACAATTTAACGGGCATTCCGCTGGTCAGTCAAGCCCCCTTCGGTCTTGCATTATTCACGAAGGCGGAGCTCGTGTTCCCGGGCTAAAAGGCTCTTATCCCGCGTGCGTCTGCCGAGATCAGCCGCTCATTTAGGGATGCCGCAGTGCCTTAGGCTGGTGGCATTACGCGGCTGTGTT
>NC_051407.1:34472338-34472427 GCF_015228065.2 Penaeus monodon
CCTCTCATTTTGTGTCTCTCAGGAAGCGGTCCTTGTTGATTTCCGAGACAAGTCCTTTGAGAGACAGCGAACGAAATTTTACAATTAGA
>NC_051407.1:34472458-34473026 GCF_015228065.2 Penaeus monodon
TAACATCGCATGTGCATTCCTGAGCATAAAAAACGTGAAAATTTAATTTCCTTTCCTTGTTTTCCTTTGATAGCGAACAACTTCGCATATTCATTTCTCTTTTCGGAACCTCTTCAGCTGACGTCATTTCTTGCAACATAATACTTTCTGGTGCTCTTGACTTCCTCCAGGTTCTCCTTCTCTTCTTCGCTACTTAGGCTTTCCTCCCTCCGAATTGGCTTCAAGGCAAGTTTCTAATGTATCCAATTTGGATCAGGATCTCTCTAGCTCCATCCCCTCCCCCCTCTCTCATGTCCTTTCGTTTTCTCATTTCCTTTCGTTCGTCCATTTTCACTTTGGTCGCCGAGTCCCAAGTGCTTTGTGCGGATCTGCAAAGGAAGGAGAACGCACCGAGCCCCACTGCGACAAGGTGCTGTGCGAACTGCTTTGTTTTTCAAAACTTTTGTCGCCTGGGCGCTGCCGCGGTATTCAGAAACTATTCCAATAAAACTAACTGCCCACCGGGAGAGCAGATCATCTTTCGGTCAGAGAGATATAGATATCATCATTTTCCTCTAAGCCCTTGCCC
>NC_051407.1:34473051-34473312 GCF_015228065.2 Penaeus monodon
TGGGGGGGGGTTTTCTCCTCTTTCGATTTTCGATACGTTTTCCAACTCGTGTAAATAATGCATTTATGAACGAAGAGCTTTAAATAAGAGAACATTTATACAGGGGCCAACGGTGATGGAAATCTTTCATAACCCCTGCCTGTTGCGCTCTAGTTTCGCCTACGCAACAGGGTACTAACCTGGGTTGTGATGTATTTGGTATGGACGACGATTCATAGCGCGTTCCTCTCTCTCTCCCCCCCCTCTTCTCATTCTGTTTAT
>NC_051407.1:34475630-34475865 GCF_015228065.2 Penaeus monodon
ACTCGTACGGGTCTTTTTCATAAAGAAAATTGAATAATTCCTGAAGACACTCACATATACCCGTTGCACGCGGAGAGGTTCCTCGGAGTTTCTCAGTATTCAGGGCAGGAGCCAAGGAGCCCTCCTCAAAATATCTTCTCTTTTTCTTCCTGCGACTTAACTCCCCTGGCTTATCTTCGTTTGGGAGGACCAGGGCCGACGCCGGTATCGTGTCAGAAAAGAATGCCATGAGGCT
>NC_051407.1:34476302-34476617 GCF_015228065.2 Penaeus monodon
ATTATCCCCTTACCTCTCTCTTGCTTTGCTATCTGTTTATCACTCTCTCTCCTTGCTTCCCTTACTCATCGTCCCTGCGATTTCTCTAATCAACATTCCCTGAGGTTCCTCTCCCCTTCTTCCCCGAAGGAACGACGTGAAAGGCGAGAGAAATATCAAGAGAAAGGAGGGAAACGGAGGAGATTATGGATGAAATGGAAGGAAGAGCAAATCGAGAATTTTTGAAATGTTCCAAGTTACCAGTATTATTTGTAAGAGGCAATGGAAAGTAATTATGGGGAGTCACTCCTTCAACCTTTTACCTCTTTTACCTCT
>NC_051407.1:34476667-34477467 GCF_015228065.2 Penaeus monodon
GACAAAGCCCCTAACATGAAAAGTCATCGCTGGCATTCCTGAGCATAAAAAACGTGAAAATTTAATTTCCTTTCCTTGTTTTCCTTTGATAGCGAACAACTTCGCATATTCATTTCTCTTTTCGGAACCTCTTCAGCTGACGTCATTTCTTGCAACATACTTTCTGGTGCTCATTGACTTCCTCCAGGTTCTCCTTCTTCGCTAACTTAGCTTCCCTCCCTCCGAATTGGCTTCATGCAAGTTTCTATGTATCCCAAACTTTGTATCAGGATCTCTCTAGCTCCATCCCCCCCTCTCTCTCCTTTCGTTTCTCATTTCCTTTCGTCCTTTTCACTTTGGTTCGTCCGAGTCCCACGTGCTTTGTGCGTGAGCTGCCAAAGGAAGGAGAACGCACGAGGCCGCCACTGACAAGGTGCCTGTGCGAACTGCTTTGTTTTCAAACTTTCGCCTGGGCAGCTGCCGCGGTATTCAGAACTATTCCAATAAAACTGCCCACACGGGAGAGCAGAATCTTTCGGTCAGAGAGATATAGATATCATCATTTCTCTAGCCCTTGCCCTGTGTGTGTGGGGGGGGGGGTTCTCCTCTTTCGGATACGTTTCCAACTCGTGTAAATGCATTTAGGAACGAAGAGCTTTAAAATAAGAGAACATTGTGAGAACAAGGGGCCAACTGTGATGGAATCTTTCATAACCTGCCTGTTGCGCTCTAGTTTCCTACGCAACAGGGTACCTACTGTGTTATGTATTGGTATGGACGACGATTCTATACGCGAGTCTCTCTCTCTCTCTCATTCTGTT
>NC_051407.1:34479076-34479299 GCF_015228065.2 Penaeus monodon
ACTCGTACGTCTTTTTCATAAAAGAAAATTGAATATTCCTGAAGACGACTCCACAATATACCCTTTGCACGCGGAGAAGGTTCCTCGGAGTTTCTCAGTATTCAGGGCAGGAGCCAAGAGCCCTCCTCATATCTTCTCTATTTCTGCGACTCCCCTGGCTTATCTTCGGGGGGGAGGACCAAGGCCGACGCCGGTATCGGTGTCAGAGAAAGAATGCATGAGG
>NC_051407.1:34479648-34479717 GCF_015228065.2 Penaeus monodon
CTTCCCTTACTCATCGTCCCTGCAGATTGCTCTAATCAACATTCCCTGAGGGTCTCTCCCCTTCTCCCC
>NC_051407.1:34479802-34479909 GCF_015228065.2 Penaeus monodon
AATTCGAGAATTTTTGAAAATGTTCCAAGTTCCAAGTATTAGTTGTAAAGAGGCAGTGGAAAGTAATTATGGGGAGGTCACTCCTTCACCTTTACCTCTTTTACCTC
>NC_051407.1:34479961-34480123 GCF_015228065.2 Penaeus monodon
GTCTTGCCCAATTAATAACATTTATATATTGTCTTCTCACAGGTATCCAAGCTGGACTACCGCAGGTGTCCTACGTGAAAGCCATTGACGTGTGGATGGGTGCTTGTACAGGTTAGTCAAGTGATCGTAAGGTTTTACACTTTAGCAAAAAAAGAAAAAAAA
>NC_051407.1:34480237-34480685 GCF_015228065.2 Penaeus monodon
CTACGTAAGTGTGAAATGGAATTAGAATAAATAAAATCACCACTCATACTCTGATTCAGCACACATCCATCTAGTAAGGAAAATGATAATGCTGCTTCAACTTTTAATCATTTTCAACATTACCTCGAACTGCTGGGTAATCGACAGGGTCCCCAGACACATCACCATTCATTATAGGTGTTAATCGTGATGCAATTAACGTTCTGTGTTCGGGCTCGACAAAAATTTCTTTTTCGAGTGTCTCTCGCTGCGCGACGCCAAACAACATTATCTAGATTTTTTCTTTCGGCCTTTTTTGATAATCATGAATTCCATAATGGCGCTGTTGTCTTGCACGTCATTTCTTTTCAGTGTCAGCGAACTCCACCTGCGATTAAATTGTTCAAACGTTAATATAATATAATGTACAATGAAAAAGGAAATAAAAAGTATTGTGTAGGTTGACCAA
>NC_051407.1:34481461-34481718 GCF_015228065.2 Penaeus monodon
CCAGGCGTCCTAACCTCACCCGCCCTTGCAGCCTTCGTGTTCAGCGCCCTCCTGGAGTTCACCCTGGTCAACTACCTGTGGCGTCGCCGCCCCCTGGGGGAGTCGAGGACCTCCACGGGCCCCAACGGCAACTGCATCCGCTCCTACAACTCGCAGAAGTTCCCCTGCGGGACGCCAAGCCCCAACGAGTCCAAGACGGTGGTGGCAAGCCTGGCCAACTCCCCCGGCCTCACTCCTGTCGGGGGCGCTGAAGCGGT
>NC_051407.1:34483686-34483839 GCF_015228065.2 Penaeus monodon
GTAGAAATAATTCAAAATGATTAATTGGTGGTAACAGAGTTAAAACCAGAATGCTAAAGATTTTATGACAGGACGTAGATATAATGATATGATGCAGGGATTATGGGCTTATGAATAATCTCAACATTCAGAATTGCTATCGGTAACATACGT
>NC_051407.1:34484753-34485734 GCF_015228065.2 Penaeus monodon
ACGTGGCTTATGTCCGACCTCGTGTTTCGGCAGCCGGGCGAGGCGGGCAACATGGCGCAGGTTATGCGCGCCTTCAAGCAGACGAACAAGATCAGGGCGCGCCAGATCGACGAATACTGCCGCGGCATCTTCCCGCTTTTCTTCGGCCTCTTCAACATCTTCTATTGGTGTTACTATTTGCTGTAAGAGAGATGAATTCCCTAGCTTCGTCCCAGACCCCAAGTCGTGCTGTAGGACCCAGAGACCCCGGCTCAGCTTCGCGACCCTCGGTGTACTTAGGACCCAGCACCACGCCATGTGCATCGGCCTTCTGTCAGGATCATCTACCCTGCTGTCGAGGGGGGGAAGTCATCGCTGACTTGACAACTGCTCCATTTAGCAGCGTAGATTTTGGTTGATTTCTTCACCCCCCCTTTCCCCCTGCCAACAGTCCTCCAACAGTGCCCCAACAGTCACCCAACATCTAACTTTTCCTCTTCCAGCACCAACACTCAACTCATTCTTCGCTCTACATTTCAGGATTCACCACCTCCCCTTACTTCACACACGTACTCAAAAGCATGAAATACGTACACGGACACAAGAAAGAAACAGATAAGAACATATAATCACTCATAATGGACATGTTCACACTGTATATCCTACCTGAGTTGGAAACATGACGTTCCTGGTATACCAGCGATTTTGCTAATATTCTACTTGAAGGACCATAATATAATACTGTTTTTAAAAGGAGGAGACATTCCCGTAGACTTTTACTCCCCTCTTCTACTGTGTGGACCCTCGAAGACCATAACCTCCTCTGAGTATCATGTTGCTTTTTGTTACATGACGGGAGAATGCAATGTTATATTCCCCTTTGAATTGTCTCTCCCTGGATGTTTTTGAACATCTTGTTACTAAAGAAACCTGTTCCAAGAGCATCGTAACATACATGTGTAGGAAATTTATTTTAAAGGCTCTCTATCGATTAAGAGTATG
>NC_051407.1:34487009-34487557 GCF_015228065.2 Penaeus monodon
AACGGGACCTATAACTTATTAAAAAAAAGCCGTATCACCAGTATAGAAAAGTATATACCAAAACATTATCATAGCTAATTCCTTCTATTTTGCTCTAAGAAAAACTGAAAATAGTAGTTGGAAGCAGAACACACAATAAATCTACAATATATAGACGTGTTCGGCTTATATAACTTTTCCATGTAGAACTATTTTTGTAAAAAAAAAAAAATGTACATATTCCCCTCCAGTACTTTTTTGGTTCACGAAAATGTGAGCTGTGAAGCCAATTCAAATGCTTTGTTTGAATTTACGAATTGGTTATTGAAAAGGTTTTAAAAACTGCAGTGTAAAGAGAAATAACATATGTGTGTCGTTTTACTGTATAAAATACAAGCCATATTGAATCACCCTGCCTTTTCCCAAACATTTGTACAATAAAACACCCAGTAGGTTATTTGACAAAACTGTATTGAGGATTTTAATAAACTTTCCGCATATATGTTTTGATGGTAGATAATTTATTAGCAACAAGAACAATGTCGAGTAGTTCAGAGGTATAATGTATC
>NC_051407.1:34488308-34488488 GCF_015228065.2 Penaeus monodon
TTTGCGTTGGTATATGTGTATAATATTTTAGATTTATCATTTAGCCATAGTAATTATATGTTACCCATGCCCTCTGTACGTTTATTATATCATAGGTTACAATAGAAAAAAAACTTTCTTATATACTGTAAGTAAAATAAGCAAACATCCCAATATCAAATAAATATTCGAAACCACAAA
>NC_051407.1:34497960-34499031 GCF_015228065.2 Penaeus monodon
TCCTAGAGCCCCATCTCCTCAGCTCGTCAGCCTTGTTGATGAAGCAAAACCCGAATTAATATGCTAAGATCTTCAGTCGGGCTGAAAAGGCGGCCGTATCTCCCGTGTTTTGTAGGACCTACATGGGAGCCTCCACTTTCTCTTATTGAATTTTTTCCTATGCCACTCTCCCATCGATGATCTTTCAGATGTTGTGTGTCAGGAGGCCTACTCTCATCTTTCGTGGTGCCTGTTTTGTTGTCTTCTATCCTGTCATCTCGCCTAAGGCCATTACATATTTCTAAAATCGCATTGTAAACAAATGCCAGGTCTAACGGAAGCTACATTTAACTTAGCTTATTTGAAGAAAGCGACCCGAAATATTCATCAATCTCTCTATCTTTCTTTCTGCTTTTTCTTATTAGATTCCCCCCCCCCCACTCTGTCTATCAAACGGCTTATACATATGTCTACGCACTCATCATGACTAACATTATTTCAAGGAAATATTCGTCTTGAATTGGTGGAAATTCAGGGTAATGTTAGGAATTCTAAGGGAAATCGTCTTTTATACATTTGAAATTGCCCTCTAGGGATGGGGAAAAGACCGAATAATTAATCACAATATATATTTTTTTCAGTTTTTAAAATAAAAGCGCTTAGTCTCCCATGCTCTAAGTAAAAGAAATTGGACGGACCATGAACAAACAAAAAACGAGGATTAACACCGACGCCTGGCTGTAGAGTACATGAAAACGCTTAAGGAAGTCGAGAAGGAAAGAGGTCACTATCAGCTAATTCTAAATTCTGTCAAGTGTGTAGAAAATATGGCAAGAACACCTGACCTATCAAACACATTCATCAAGAAGTTTCAGATGTCACTGATTTTTGTTAGAAATTCAGGAAGTTTGAAAGGACAGCCGAGGAATACTGACACATGAGCATTCTAACAAACGTAAAAAAAAAAAAAGTATGGATGAGAATGAATAATAATTTCAGTAAAGAGATGTCGTATTTTCATTAGTTTTAAGATTCTGAAATGCTGATAAGTTTTCAGTGATTTGCATGTATTTTTTATACACATACGGGTTT
>NC_051407.1:34499207-34499515 GCF_015228065.2 Penaeus monodon
AACGCTTTCTGCCTTTAATGTCCTCGTATACATGCGTCAATAGAACATTATTTTATTGAGTTTATTGCAACCACAATTGGATTATCTATCTATATTCTTGGCTTTGGTCATCTCGACGATTAGAGGCTGAGCACGAACATTAACGCCACCTGTACGTTGCGCCTCAGACTGCGTTAAACAGGATTTGTTATGCTTATCTGAGAGCAAATTATTCCGTCTCCATAAAGCAAGGATTTCATGCAGGTGGCTTTAGGTGCCATTAATCCGCCCTATTATTTCTGGGCGTCACGCTGTAATGTCGTTTTGAG
>NC_051407.1:34503280-34503634 GCF_015228065.2 Penaeus monodon
TTCGGAATAGTACATGTGAGTATGGGTCTTTGATCATTTAAAAAAAGGATAAATGGTCCCCAAGTTGCTTTTTACATTGCACACACACACAACTTTGTATGATTTATATCAGGACATATTGGTTATTTTCAATATTTCACATAGAAGAAAAATCCACACAGGTCATTGGACTAGAGAGTCACAAGATTGCAATTGCAGTGCAGAAACTATAAACAATCATTTGCATGAATTGTTATTTGTAAGTAATTAAGAAATGGACACAATTATGCATTCACGTAAACTATACTCAGCCATGAGATTTCGAACAAATGGGAGACACATTGCAAGACTACGCCCACACGAAGGCCCAAATTT
>NC_051407.1:34504000-34504465 GCF_015228065.2 Penaeus monodon
ATAATAACTACTCATTACAAACAAATTAAATCTTTCACAGAGTCATTTATCAAAGAAAAAACCCACTCATGCTAGCTCCTATCTCTACATTACTACTCACAAATAATGAAAACCTTCGTTTCAGAGACACCGTCCCGAGAGAGAGATCCAGCTTCAACGAGGTCCCCCCCGGGGTTTACCGACGCAAAAAAAAGCGTTTCGCGTCCATTCTTAACCCTTTTGTGTGTTGTTGTCACCGTCCCTCGGGAAAGGTCGCGTTTGTCAATAGGAAACAAAGCGTAAACACACGAGGGAAACAATCACGTCACATTGGATGCGTTTAGGCCTAGGGTCCGCCTCCGCTCACTTTATTACTGTCTGGGCCCGCTGATCAAGCCGGGCTTAAACAAGGGGCTTTTCCCCCTTCCCCTTTTAAAAAGAGCTGCTCCGGCCCGAGCCCACGCTCTTTGGGGGACGGGGGGCTCA
>NC_051407.1:34505306-34505503 GCF_015228065.2 Penaeus monodon
GAAAAAAAAAAAAAAAAAAAATATATTATATACCATATATTTAATTATTATTATATATAAAATATATAATAATATAAAATTTTAATAAAAATAAAAAAATATATATATATATAAAAATATAAAATATAAAATATATTATATAAATAAAAATTTATGCCCAAAACCCCAACCCCAAAAAACACAAAAAAAAAAAAAAA
>NC_051407.1:34505964-34506490 GCF_015228065.2 Penaeus monodon
TTTGTGTGAAATTTACATTTTAAAAATTTTATTGTGATAATTAAATAAAAATACTTATAATAATACAAATTTATAATGAAAACCCAAAAACAATGATTTTATAATAATAATACACAGTAAGGGATATATAAAACAACAAATTTAAAAATTTAATGATAATATTGATGATGATAAAAAAAGAAATTATAGATTTGAAAGGAAAATGATTATGTAATGGCCAATAATAAATTTTTATAGTAAATAATAATAATAAAAACCAATAATACTCAATGATAATTATACAGTTATCTTATTATTGTATATATATTTTTCCCTTATTATGATAAATGATGATACTAATCTATCTGATACAGAAATTGGGTATTAATAATGATGAGAATATTAATTTTAAAAATACTCTTTGAAAATAGTGATATAAATTATAAAAAATAATAATAATAAAAATTTAAAAAATAAAAAATAAAAATTAATAAAAAAATAAAATATGATAAAAATAAAAATAATGATAATAATAAAATATAAAAAA
>NC_051407.1:34506599-34506743 GCF_015228065.2 Penaeus monodon
ATACTAAAAAATTTAAGAAGAAAAAGAAGAATTACCCTTTAAATTATTTTTGGGTTTTTTTAATATCTTATAGTTACATTATCATTTTTAAATAGGTTTTAATTTTATGGGCAATTTTAAAAACCAGTTATGATAGCTTTTAAA
>NC_051407.1:34507115-34507953 GCF_015228065.2 Penaeus monodon
TCTTAATTTTTTATCATTGATTTTTTGGGTTTTTTAATATTATTATCTTTTTTAAAAGCTTTTGTTTATATTATCTTTAAATCTTTATCATTATTATACCCTCTTTTAATTTTTTTTTAATTCATTTCATCTTTTTCTTTTCTTTATTATTGATATGAATAGTATCATAACCCCCAATTTTCTCATTATCTTTTATCATTTTAATCATTCTAAATTCAGCCCCGGGGTTTAAAGGGCGTTTTTTTGGCCCCTCCCCACGTCAAAAACAAAAAAAACCAAACCCCCTTTTTTGATCCCGCTACAGAAAAAATTGACCTATTTCCCCCAAAACTTTTGGGGCAAAACCCCGGAGAGCCCTTCGACCCTTCCTTGAGCATCTAGAAACGACCCCCGCCCCCGAGTGAAAAAAGAAACCCATATCCAAAAGACTGTTTTTTCCTCCCCGGGGAAACGGTACCCCCTTGAATTTTTTCCCCCCCCCTCCCTCGGCTTAGGGGGGAAGGGGAAACCCCCACAGAGCTGGGGCAAGGGGCGAAGGACGAAATTAAGGAAATGCTTTTAAAAGCCCAAAAAAACATAAAGTGATATCGGTAACCAATGGGACCGTGAAGAAGAAATCGGCAATGAAAAACGGGGCCCAGTACAGAGTGCCTCAAAGCCAAAAACCCGCTGAGCAAGGATGATCTTCCGTGCCCAAAATTATAAGAAAACCGCCCAATTTCGAAAGTACCAAACCCACAACACGAAAAATTTAAAAAGGGATGCCCAAATTTTCGGGGGCGTACTTTTCCCTGTCCAATTTTCAAAATAAAACCTAGTTTCACAACATTGATTTTCA
>NC_051407.1:34508211-34508702 GCF_015228065.2 Penaeus monodon
TGGGACCAGCACCCTGCCATTTAAAGCCAAAAACCCCGTGGTGCCCGCCGGGCCCAAGAAACTCTAGATGCACCTATCGTAAAAAAATTTCTAATCTCAACGCTTAGAAAGGGAAACTTGGCCCGTGTGACTGGGGGGGTAGCGTGGGGGTGGGGTAGGGTTTGAAAGGGGTAGCCAAATTCAGTGGGCTTTTCCTGATAAAGTTTTTGTTTTATACTATTATCTGTTTTTTCAGGGCCCTTTACGTATATTCCAAGACATTTTTATCCAGTTTGCCGTTTTTATCTCCTTTTTTAAAAATCTAAATTTTTGGTTTTTCCTAAACTGTTTTGGAAAGGGAACAGTTTTTTCCGGGTGTCCGGGCAGTAGACCGCTTTTTTCAGCATCGAAAATTTTAAAAAAAAACAGTCAGAAACAGTAGGGCCCACGCCCTTGAAAATCTTTTTTCTTCAACTAGGCAAATCACTAGCTTTCATTTTTCTAAAACGTGC
>NC_051407.1:34509049-34509242 GCF_015228065.2 Penaeus monodon
TCTTATATCATAAAAACTCTTCTTAAAATTTTCCATCTACCTCTATTTATATTATATATTATCTATCCCTTTTATAAAATTTTATATTTTATATATTAAAATTTATATCTAAAATATCCTATAATCTTAATTATAATATCCTCTACTAAAATTTTTATATATAATTTATATAATATATATAATTATATACAAC
>NC_051407.1:34509290-34509501 GCF_015228065.2 Penaeus monodon
CCTATATTATTAAAATTTTTTATATATAATTTATTATATTATATATTAAAATATATAATCCCTATATAAAAATATTATATATATATTAAAATTTTTATATCTAAAATTTTATATATATTAAAATATTATATTTTAAACTATATATATATAATATATATAAAAATTTTATATATAAAATTTAATATAAAACAAAAATTTCAGACAGTCACCC
>NC_051407.1:34509848-34510183 GCF_015228065.2 Penaeus monodon
CTAAAATATTTTAAATTTTTATATATATATTTTATTTTTATTAAAATTGAATTTAAAATATTTTTATAAAAATATATATTTATAATTTTATATACTATTTTATTATTATTCATATACATAAATATTTATCTATTCATATTTTACCCTATAAATTATAAATTTTTCTCTCTCTATAAATTACAAAATACATATTTATATTATATATTATATATTATATATATATTATATAAAATATATTTAGTATAGTATATCTTATTTCCCATAATATCTTAAAAATTATAAATATATATACAATTTTCTATTATATTATATTATATATTTATTTTATAATTAAT
>NC_051407.1:34510501-34510639 GCF_015228065.2 Penaeus monodon
TGTTTTATTTGAATTTTGGGTTTACCTACTACACACCCTGCTTGAAAGGGCCCCTCCATCCGCATTTCCTCTGATGGGGGAGGGGGGCGTCCCAGGGGGTGAAATTTGTGCTGTGGCCTTTGTCAGGAATGGTCGCCG
>NC_051407.1:34517285-34517675 GCF_015228065.2 Penaeus monodon
TTATACAAGTTTGATTACGTCAACCCCATACAAGGGCAACTAAACCAAGGATAGGACAACCTTCACAATTTAACAGCGCATCATTCTATCTACGCATCTATGTGAGAGCCCCTGAAACCTTTCCAATAATCGAAACTTTCGGTCCCGCAAATGTGTCGTATACAAACTGGCGGTAAAACACAGGAGACTGTTAAGACTTTTCGCTGATTAAAAAAGTATTGGAAGTTCTCTATTACCTTGTATACTAGAGGCTTGCCTAGATAAATTAATATTTGTGTTCGAAAAAGAATTAGTATCCACAGAATCGTGTAACGATTAATTTTTCAGCACAAGGAAAACGCTGAGATTACCCCATGTATCTGCGAGACTGTACACAACGTATGTACAAAA
>NC_051407.1:34518736-34519642 GCF_015228065.2 Penaeus monodon
CTTTCAATTTACGGAAGTATTTCCATTTTCGTCGTCCCCTCATCCGTCCATTTTACTCTTCCGTCACTGACTTTTTGTAATGCATCGTTAATTACGTTTACCTCTTCCGTCGTTGGCTTTCCGAAAGCCTGTATACAGTGTTCACTAAGACATATTAAGGTTTCTTTAATTAAATTTTCTGTGTATTCATGTTCAAGTCGTGTGCTCCTCTAACAAGACTACTTGAAAGTCAATGTTTTACTCTCCAGCCGCTGGAAACGAGCTAAAGGACGGCCGCCACCCGTGCACACTTCTTGGGGCTGGTGGGCGTTACCTCCCAGAATTCATTAATGGATAATGGCTAATGCCCCCACCCAAAAGCTCCATCAGCGTTGGAACGTTGGTTGACGCTAAGTAGATAGATTATAAAAATAAGAAAAGCGGCGGACGCACAACTGATATTTGGCGCTCATGAACAACCACCGTTTGTCGTTGATGGAGAAAATGGTGTAGATTTTACTCCCACCTGGATATGAAGATTAAGACATGAACAATGCGGAGGTGAATGGTGAAGCTAGAGTGACTGCCGTTTCTTGGATCTAAGATCTTATCATAAGATATACTATCATTTATTTAGTAAAAGGCACTTACATATCTACGAGTCAATGAGTTCATTGTGAATGCGAATGAACGAAAAGTACTGAAGGAAGTAGCCTCCAGTGCCAAGGCAGGACGGTTTTGTCTCACTTCCAAACATACACGGAATACGAAACATCAGACATAGAAGCTATGAGATTCAAACTTCTTGCATTACTGAAGAAGGCAACGCCACTTCAATATCGACGCATATAAATTAGCCATCTTACAAGAGGGATATAAATGGTGAACGAACTGGTTCATACCTCGAGAAAGAGGTATAAGGCAGTC
>NC_051407.1:34519703-34519857 GCF_015228065.2 Penaeus monodon
CGAATATAATACCATTCCTAAATAAAAAAAAAAAGACACAGCGTCCACAATTGCGCAAGGTAGACCTGAATTCAAGACTTAGAATTTACAAGCGCTAAACGGTTAGAGTATACAAAATACGCTCAAAGTTAGTGAAGATTGTGCCAAAGGAGCC
>NC_051407.1:34520300-34520463 GCF_015228065.2 Penaeus monodon
TAGCAGCATTATGATATAAAAAATATACAAACAAAAATCCGAGAAAAACCAAACGTTAAATGAAATCATTAAGAAATTAGACTCGCCAATGAAAATATGTAAAATTGTAAATCTAAACTTTCCCTCGTAGGCAAAAGAGAGATTCGCCGAATTATCAACATGT
>NC_051407.1:34520617-34520687 GCF_015228065.2 Penaeus monodon
TTTTGCTTGTGTGATTTCAATTCCAATATTTATACAATAAATGGACCATCGTAAAAGAGAATAAAGAAAA
>NC_051407.1:34521065-34521783 GCF_015228065.2 Penaeus monodon
GTAAACAAGCAGGGAACAACGAATTGTAGGAGGGAGAATTAAGAGGAGAATCGGAGGAAGTAAGACAAAAAAGAAGAAGAAAAAGAGAGGTGCGAGATGGCGAATAAAGAGTGCGAAAGGACAGAGGGCTCCGGAAAGGAAGGGGTGGGGTGATGGGGTATGGTCTAGGGAGGAAATGAAAGGCCTCACCTTGACTATGAAAGTTTGTACTCTAATGTCCTCTTGTATATATACCGCCATACATCTTCGATCAATGGATCAAACGGCATAACATAGCGCTTATAATCTGCATCAGGGGGCACCTTTCGACGCCTGATTGCAGACACAGAAGAAGAGGGTAAACTACAGTTGAAATTTCTACATAAAAAGTAGAACAACACTATAGTATCCTCTACAACACGAAACACGCGTTAAATGACGTCTCTTGGAGCCACACTGGAGGCTGTTTGGTTGAAATGTTGCCACATTGTTGTTTCACGCTTTTGAAAGATTCGGAGATTGAGTAACCCGTGACAAACGAAATCATTCATTTGGCAAGTCGATTGGGGCTCGATGAAGTGATGAAGAGGACGTCCGAAAATTATGTTAGAGTTACATGACGTTCATTTGACGCTTTGACTTAATCTATACAGGAGAATTATATTTTTTCCGATCGTGGTTTGAAGCGCAAAATGTCTTATCGTGTTTGCATTGTGATTTTAAAAGCAAAGGAGACTAC
>NC_051407.1:34521824-34522099 GCF_015228065.2 Penaeus monodon
ACGCGTGGTTCGAACCCTTCAATTCTGACGGTCCTCGCTCACCCATTACAACACTGATCCTTTAGTAGATGCTTGGTTAAATAAAAAAGATGCGTTGGCCGAGGTAAAAATCCCCATCTAGTTGCAAAGCCCAACCCATCCTTACTTGCCTGGGAGCTCGTGTGTTGTGTATAATTGCAGTGCACTTTTTCACAACTCCGACATTTTGGTTTTCTCTTCGTATGATATTTTTCAACAAAAGCGTAGGTATTACTTTTTCAATATTTATTTTAAGA
>NC_051407.1:34522390-34522455 GCF_015228065.2 Penaeus monodon
GTGATACTAAGTCCCAAATCATTATTCGAAAAGTACAGGTCTACGAGCTGATCATTTTAGTTTAC
>NC_051407.1:34522519-34522653 GCF_015228065.2 Penaeus monodon
TCCTTGGCTATTATGATTAGTAAACACGCCAGAATCAAATTTCCGTAAATTCCGTCCTTCAGTCATTTCTCAGCTGACCTGAGAAGCAAACAACCTTTTAACTGAAAAGGATAAAAAAAGATTTTAGAAAAGAA
>NC_051407.1:34525095-34526354 GCF_015228065.2 Penaeus monodon
CTGGATAAATCGTAAACATAAATACCTTTGTACCGTAAGGGATACTCTAGATTTATTCTGTGATTAATATTATCTTTGTGGCGCACACACAGAAGATAATAACTGGTTAGATTACGAAGACATTTATTTTTCATCTCGTAAATGATCACACGGAAATATCATCCATACCACGTTCGCAGCAGAAGTATCTATGTCTCCACATTTTTTTGTAATGTGATATTTACTATTGCCTGTAAGTGTCCTTGGTGATTATATATGTTATTAAGTTTTTTACTCGTCGCATCTAAAAAAGGACCGTTGGTAAATTAAACCTAATCTTGTAATGGATACTAACTAGCAATGCTTGAAGTTGACTAACTTCGGGTAAGACGGGAGTAGATTAAGAACATGGTAATTATGGCAGGGATTAAGCACTGAAGAACAGTGATGAACTCCGGAACAAAAAAAAACATTAGTAAATTTGGGTGGTGATCTTGAAGTAGATGACAGATACGGGGTGGTTACTGATGAAAATGTATGCTCGATGCAAGTAAACTTTGCCATGGTAAACTACAGTACGTGAATTAAGAATGTGTTATGGTAACTTTGACTAAACAAACCATAAGGGCAAATTGTGATGAAATGTAACCTGCTGTAACAATTAATTTCCTTTTTATAATCCTGGTTTAGAGAGCCGGAAAATAGATCTTTCTAGTCTGTTTGTTGGGGGGACACCATTTTTTTTTGTGTAATTCATATACCATGAGAGTCTTGTCACGTGTAATGAAAATCGCTTATTAAATCGAAAAATATTATGGTAGTTCATTGTTTTAATTTTTTTTCATATTACTTTTACTAGCATCATTAGTGATAAACTCTAATTATATTATTATACTGTTATCATTTTTTAGCATTTCGCTCTATTTTTTATTACCAGTTTGCCACATGATTATAAATGATAATTTCTGTTCTGATGAATCGATGCTATCTATACTAAGAGAAAGAAAATAATTTGTTGGAACAGGAACTCAAAATGCCTTTAACGAATGCGCATTTCAGAAAATAACGTTTAGGAAGACCCGGAAGAGAAGAGAGTCACAGAGAATAATAAAGGGAGGTTGATAAATTTTATCTGAAACATATTTATATGTGTTTTGCATTCACGTAAATTTCTTAGCGGAATTATTTGATATATTGTGTAAGGCTTAAAAAACTTGAGAAGGATTCTAATTTTGTTTAACATCCTGTGTGTTGTAAAAATAATTAATAAATACCTCCGA
>NC_051407.1:34526383-34526873 GCF_015228065.2 Penaeus monodon
AAGTCAGTAATAGACAATCAGTTTCCATGATATAAAGTATTTGTAATCCTTTCATATCCTTCCATTACTTCATATTACTCATTTCTCAGGCTTCATTCTTTATATAATAACGAATAGCATTCTTTACTATGATACATTGCTTCTGATTACCTCCTGACGAATGGGCCAGAAGCAGTTTTGCGTGTTGTAAAGGCTAACAAGCCAATTCTGATGATTGTCAAAATAACGTTGTTGAGCAAATGCAAATCACCGTGATTGTGTTACGTAATCATTTCCTTCTTTTCCTTCATTGTCTCATTCTCCAGCGTCAAGTTTGTCAGGTTCCTTTTCCGACACGTAAATAAAGAAAACAATACTGTATAGTGGAAGTAATACAGTTGAGAAAAAACTTCTGTTTCTGACATGTTAGGGAGAAAAAAACGTGAACCTTATATTCTTTTCAAGTGCAGCTCGCAAGAACGAATTTGGGCAAGTCCCGGTATTTTTCGTC
>NC_051407.1:34527362-34527786 GCF_015228065.2 Penaeus monodon
TTCTTCATATTACATTTCTCAGGCTTTCATTCTTTTATTATAACGATTAGCATTCTTTATATGATAACCTTTGCCTTCTGATTTACCTCCTGAACGAATGGCCAGTAGCATTTGCGTGTTGTAAAAAGGCTACACCAATTCCTTATGATTGTCAAAATAACGTTGTTAGCAAAGCAATCACCGTGATTGTGTTACGTAATCTTTTCTTCTTTTCCTTCATGTCTCTTCTCCAGCGTCCAATTGTTCAGTTTCCTTTTTCCGACACGTAAAAATAAAGAAACAAGACATATATATTGGGAATAGACAGTTGTAAAGAAAAAACTTCTGTTTTTGCTTGACAGTTATGAGAAGACGGTGAACCTAACCTTTATATCCTTTTCAAGTGCAGCTCTCAAGCACGAATTTGGAGCAAGTCCGGTATTTT
>NC_051407.1:34529222-34529498 GCF_015228065.2 Penaeus monodon
AACCTCTTTTACAACATTTAATTTTGTTTATTTGGGTTTAAGACTTGACGTTCAAAGGTACGTAAAATGCAAGGGAAGAAGAAAGTGGTTATTTTATTAACCTTATTGTTTGTAAACGTTAATGTAACCCCACCATTATTGCGATATTAGGAAGTTTAGATTTCCGGAGCTTTTAATAGACACAACCTCCAGTTTCCTGTTTGGCCATTTGTCTAGGATTCAAGGTAACACGATTAACTACCTGTCCTCCACTTATTTAGAAATGAAACCTGACAA
>NC_051407.1:34532959-34533929 GCF_015228065.2 Penaeus monodon
CCCTGGCTTCTCTTCGATGGGATTTCCTGGACGTGAAGCGCATTAGTCTAAAGTCATTATTGTTACTGTTTGTTATACAAGCAGTGGTTATAAGTTTAGTTTCATTATAGTTATTTTGTAGATCTACAAAAATCGTTATTTCCTTATATTAAATGAAATGTTTCCGGCATTTTGGCTTCTTTTTATTATAATTTCCTGCCTTTTTCATTATCAATTTGTGGCTTCTGTCGTTGTTTACTGATGCGTTCGGTCGTCATCAGCAATTGACATTATGATTATTTCAAAGTTGCCTAAGTACTTTGCAACCATCTACGATTAACACAATGTTAAACCAAATTGCAAGATATCATGCCATTTCGTAGTCACTCTGGTTGAGACTTCAAGCTTTGGCTGAGTGTCGTAACGTTGAATCACTTATTGCCGAAAGAAGGAATTATCAGTGCTTGTAAAAGCCCCGTTAATAAGAAACTGTATATCTGTAACTGCTGTAATATAGACATTATCAAAAAATAAGGTTGACCCAAACGAGTGTTTAGAACATTCAGATATTCAAAATCTTTGGTTGTTAAGATTAAGTGAAGCTTAACTTTGTTTGTTAATACTCTTGGTAGTATGTCTTTCATAACCAGGTAGCGATAGTGTTTAGATAAGACATAATCTCTTTATTAGATGACAAATAGTCCGAAGAGGACTGAAGCAACATTACGCCCCCCTTAGTGCCTTCCAATTTTATTTTTTGGCCTTATGATTTTTCTTTCTTTTATCTTCTGTTTTTAGAATTTTCATTTTAAAGATGTTGCACAGATTTTTGGATTTCAGCGTGACCTATCGAAAGCAGATAGCCAATAGTGCTAGTAAAAAGTAGGTTTATTTGAAATTCGGATTGATTTAATTTACTTGTTGACGTGTTTTAGACTATTATTTCTTGAAGAAAAATAAATAAACTAAACGCGCATATGGTGCGGGTTGA
>NC_051407.1:34534076-34534574 GCF_015228065.2 Penaeus monodon
TATCCAGAGAATGAAGATCAGTACGAATAGATGAAGAAACTCCGAATAAACGCGGAAGGATGTCAGCGTGCCAGCAATAATCCAAACAAAATAAAACCTTAAGAAGCCCACACCATAAAGGGTTTTATAGGCCCGTTTTAACTTATAAAAACCCGAGGAAAAAGGCGGAATAAAACTCAATTCCGCCATTTACCAAGCTGAGCGAAAGAGGCCATCCATTGGCTTCAATTAACCAATTTAGAGTACTATTTCCTATAACTTTTGGTTTTTAGATCCACGTAAAAAAACAGAAGGTCTTCCTCTCTCTCATCCGCCTGGGTCACATGGGAGCCGCAGACAGTGAAGGGAAATGTGTTGGTTTATGTTTCTCTTTTTTATCTATTTATTGTACCTATATATTCGTTTCTATTTTGATATATTTTTGTTTTGTTGCGGGGGGGGGGGGGGATTTGATTGTTGTATTCACGTTTATCGATTCTATTATTTTAGTTGGTTATC
>NC_051407.1:34534609-34534930 GCF_015228065.2 Penaeus monodon
CTTATACTTTACCTATTTTCTTATTTCATTCTTTCTAATGTTATTTTATATTGGTTTTTATTTTCATAATTTTTTTTTTGTTAACTGTCCTGAAAAGACGCTCGCTGTAAAAAAAAGGTTTTGGTTAAGAATAAGTTCACTATTGATTATAACCATATTAAGATTAATCTGATTTCCTGGCAACGTACGCATTCAGTTATGTCTAGGAAATCATGAACTAAATTAAGGGAAATTCAGAGCAAACAGCAACCACAGTAAATAATTATGATATAATAGCAACAATAGAATTAATAGTAGTTGAGTGAGGATTTTGGTCATAAA
>NC_051407.1:34535152-34535793 GCF_015228065.2 Penaeus monodon
CATGGACAATAAAGACTTTAGCAGAATCCTGATTACCGCAAATTCATCTGATAATAAATACATCTACTGATACCTCCTTCTCCAAATCACCTCTATTATAAAATATGTTTTGATTTCCCCATAGAGATAAATATGTATAGAAAAAATAAAGAAAAATAATCGACCACTGCTCGACCCCTTATGCCAAGAGCGTTATAAAGAGCCTTTTTCCACACTTTTTATCCTTGATGAGAAGCCGGGAAATGCGAGTACCGTTACGATAGGGTGATTAACCCGCGGCTAATCAAGCGTGGAATGACGAATTCTTTACGTAAACTCTAGATTTAACTGACTCACTTCTGTGTTCGTAAAAGGCTTCAGGTCAGCTAACGAGGGTCATGTTCGTCTTAGCAATGATTCCAGTTAACTCAGGGAGCCGCACAACTTTGATTACTTTTCCCTTTAGCTTCTCGTGGTTGCCTCGACGGTGTACCCGTGTAAAAGCACAGATTTTTTTTACGAAGGTAGCAAGTCGCAGGCCAGAGCAAAACCTTCCTTGGAGTTTGTTCGAAAATCAGTGTATTTTTAAGTACGCAATTCTGTCCACATTGATTGATTCAACAATCTCGGTTTACAGGTCTGACAGACCACAAAATTGAAAG
>NC_051407.1:34535820-34536704 GCF_015228065.2 Penaeus monodon
CTAGTGCTGCATTTATTCAACTAAGAACTGAAACACAAGTATTTTTATTTCGTTTACCGCAATTTAAAAGAGACTAAATGTTACAAATTATTTTTTTAAGAATTGCTGACTATAGCATGTTTAAGACTCGAGCCAATATTAATGACGCAAATGGCCAATATCCTCTTGTAGATCAATTAACTGTCTGTATAGAAAAATAAGCTTACAGCAAATTAATAACAAATGCATGTCATAAACGATAAAACTGGCAAAGTGGCCTTTTTAATATTTTCCAGTTACTTTTTACATAAAGTTTATATACATTCGGGTCTCACAAATTTTCCAAACTGATTTCTTAGGACAGACATGATGTAAACGAATTACAGCAAATTAAAAACAAATGTGTTTTATCAATTAGGTTTTACAGAATGAACGTACAACAGTCAGGTCATCTAATATCTTAAAATAGATGTCAAATGATATACTTGGAGTTGAACTAGTTGTAAGGCGAGTAATGTTTACTTGCCTGCACCTGAATTAATGAACAGACAGGGCTGGAGTGCTCCTGACACACACATCCAAACGGATGTACACCACGATATATGTATGGTTAAACATCAGATATCTTTTCCGGTTATGTAGGCGACTTGTTTGGGCAAAGACCGGTTCCTAACCACTAATTTTGTACAAAAAATATTGATATACTTGCTAAATAATGTGTGAATGAAAGAAATGCAACCTAATGAAGACTAGGAAAAAGCTGTGTCCCAATATCACCTTTTGATAATGCAGGGTCTGCTGACCCTAGTAGTGTGTCTTTTCCTCAAGTTAAGAAATAACCCTGTCTCCCTTTACTCAGAAAATGTAGAAAACAGGATCTGTCGAAAAAATTTTTTATATATGAA
>NC_051407.1:34536933-34537120 GCF_015228065.2 Penaeus monodon
TAACATCATTGGCTGGGCCTGGCAGACCATATACATAGTGGAAGAAGTTAGGAGCATACTTGGACAAATATTCATTGTTGGAGGTTTCCAAACACATTTTTTTTTCGGAGGCCACTCTTAATCCCCATCCTTATAAGCGGTATCCGGAGAGTCAGCCACATCTTTCGCAAATTCCCCCTTTTGGTCA
>NC_051407.1:34537697-34537926 GCF_015228065.2 Penaeus monodon
AGCAAACACGTCATGCATGTCACAACTAACCCGTGTTCTTTCACGTTTCCGTGTTTCTCTCTAATTTCCGCCTGTCATTTTTTGTCAAAAGTGATACTACCCAGTTATCGATATTTTTTAGATTCATTTAAATCAGAGTCTTTTTAGCTAGCATACTACAGTATACATGACCAGCCTATATTTACTTTGAAACATTTTTAAAAATCTGACGGTAAATGATATACAAAAG
>NC_051407.1:34537951-34538178 GCF_015228065.2 Penaeus monodon
TACAAATACAACTAGTTGTCTCGCCGTTTGTTTACATCTGCGGGACCACGTTTCCCCCTTTCTCCCGATACATGAGTCGTACCCAGTACTTTTTTTCAAGTGCGTATAGCCATAATAACGTCATCAATCGCCAGAGTTGTGAGCGGGTCGGGCCATCCTGTGCTTATAAGTGCTTTCGGTGACTAGTTGGTTGTTCTTATTCGCTAGTGGCTTGCGCTCGTTAAACT
>NC_051407.1:34538755-34538941 GCF_015228065.2 Penaeus monodon
AATTATTTAATATTTATTATTATTATCATAAATCTGAGACAGACATATTTGTGGCATAGATATGTGTGACACAGGGCTCATTTTAATTATGATTTGTTTACTGAATACCAATTATCATTCGTTATTGTTTTGGCTATTTCACATGTAGTAAAACGGCAAACACAGCTTCTTTTCCCTTTCAGGGTC
>NC_051407.1:34539156-34539732 GCF_015228065.2 Penaeus monodon
GCACCACAGTGCATGTGTGAACTGCACGTCTGTGTTTTAGTGTTCATTATACAAGAAGTGAAATGAAATTGCCTTTCGTACGTAGTAATAAAAATGTGAAATAATAAAAAAATATAATCAAGAAGACCAATAGACTTTATATTACATCATGTGCACGAAGCTTTTCGTAATTAGTGTTAAAAATGCATGCACTTCCAGCGGTATCAAAATGCAAATTCAGATCATAACTTGTGGAAGAGTGGAAATATAAAAAGATTATCATCGTAGTAAACTTTTAGGATGTTTGGGATTTGAAACAAATGTAACCTTCCCGTTAGAACCTTGGCAATGTTACGAACTCGCAAAGGAAAAAAAAGGAAATGCTGGAGAAACAGATTATTTAGACAAGAGGAAGAAAGAGACAGACAGACAGAGAACTGGGTGTGTTATACCGGTTGCAGAGCAAGAAGAAAGGTATATAACGAACTAAGAAAAGAACGATAATAATTGGTGAAATTTGCGATAAGCTGGATTGGAACATCGTGGGAAGAACAAAGGTGAGATGGTATATTTCCACATACAGAAACATGCATGCAT
>NC_051407.1:34539979-34540132 GCF_015228065.2 Penaeus monodon
TTTCAGTTTTGTAAAACGGGCCCCAACCTTGGGGCAAGTTTTGATTTGGGGTTTTAAGTGGGCCCACTAGGATGCTAAGAAGTAAAAAAAAAATGTGAAAGGGTTATCTTTTTTTGGGTTTGGGGTTTGGGGGGATAAATAAAAAAAAAATTT
>NC_051407.1:34540388-34540948 GCF_015228065.2 Penaeus monodon
AAAAAAAAACCTATTAAAAATTTTTTTCTAATAAAGGGGGATAAATTTATTAACAGTTTGATTTACGTAAAGCCCATAACACCGGGCACAAAAAAAACCAAGATAAGGACAAACCTTCAACAATTTAAAAACAAGGGCCATCATTTTTACTATCTTACGCATCTATTGTGAAAAAGGCCCCACGGGAAAAAAAACCTTTTCCCAAAAAATCGAAAAAACCCCTTTTCCGTCCCAAAAAAGGGGTGTCGGGTTTTAAAACAAAAAACTGCCCGGGTAAAAAACAAAGGGGGGACTTTTTAAAGAGGCTTTTTGCGATTAAAAAAAAAAAAAAGTTTTGGGAAGTTTTCTTGTATTTTTTACCTTTTTATAGGGAGAAGGCTTTGCCTAGATAAAATTAATAGTTTTTTTGTTTTTCGAAAAAAAAAAGGGGAATATAGTATCCCACGGAATTCTGTAAACGAAATAAATTTTCCAAGCAAAAAAGGGGAAAAGGGCTGAGGATTTAACCCAGGTTTATCTGCAGACTGTACACCCACGGTATGTACAAAAAAAAAATTCCC
>NC_051407.1:34541083-34541316 GCF_015228065.2 Penaeus monodon
GCCATAACAACCACACACACACACCCACCCCCACCCAAAACCCCAAACCCCCCACACCAACCAAACCCCCCCACAACAAACCCCACAAACCCACCCAAAAAAACCCCAACCACAACCCAAACACACAAACACAACACCCCCACAACCCACAACCCACCACACCAAACCCACCACACCCACCAACACAACCCCACCAAAACCCCACACACACAACCACCACAACAAACCCCCAT
>NC_051407.1:34541394-34541792 GCF_015228065.2 Penaeus monodon
ATTAATATAAAATTTTTTAAAAAATTAAAATTTAATTTTATTTTAAATTATTATATTATATATATAATTAATATATTATAAAATTAATAATTTAAATTATTATATAACTTATTTATTCCTTTTATATATATTATATATTAAAATTATATTTATATTATATATATATATAATTATAATAATATTGATTATATTATAATATAATTATGTATATATATATGTTATATAATATTACATTAAAATTATTTATGCATTGTAAATATAATAACTTTAAATATTAAATATATATTATATATAATATTATAATATAATATTAATAATATTAAATTTTAATTAATATATATAATAAATTTTTTAATAATATTTATTAGATTTATATAATATATAATTAATATTTTATT
>NC_051407.1:34541850-34541924 GCF_015228065.2 Penaeus monodon
TTTTTACACAACTTTATGTAAAAAGGGGAAAAAAAAACTCTCTCTATTTCTTTCTTGCCCCTACCCCCAACCCA
>NC_051407.1:34542376-34542865 GCF_015228065.2 Penaeus monodon
TCAATTACGGGGAAAAAAAGGGTTCCCATTTTTTTTCGGTTTTGTTCCCTTTTTCCCCTTTCCGTTTTTTTTTACTCTTTCCGGTTCATGGGACGTTTGTTTAAAGGGATCGTTAAATTACGTTTCTCTTCCGTCGTTTTCTTTTCCCAAAAAAACTGTAACAAATTTTTGTTTTTCCCCAAAACCATATTAGGGGTTTTTTTAATTTAAATTAAATTTCTGTGTATTCATTTTATCAAAAATCGTGTGCTCTTTCCTTAACCAACAAAAAAATAACGTTGAAAAGTTTTCCAAAAAGTTTACTCTTTTCCAGCCGCTTTAAAACGAGCTAAAAAGAGCCGCAACCCTGCAACCCACTCTGGGGGTGGGTGGGCGGTTAAACCCCCAGAAATTCATTAATGGATTAATGGTAATTTCCAAAACCCCCCACCCAAAAGGGGTCAGCGTTTTTAACGTTTGGGGTTGACGGGTGGTAAAGATGGAATTTAT
>NC_051407.1:34542889-34543612 GCF_015228065.2 Penaeus monodon
GCGGCGAACGCCAAAAAAAATTGTTTTTTGCGCTTCAATGGAAAAATTTTTTCCCCGTTTTGTTTTGATGGGAGGAAAAAAAAATGGTTGGGGGATTTTTTTACCTCACCAAATGGGATTATGGAAATTAGACCCCTGGGGGGCAAAAAGGGGAGTGAAAATGGTTGAAAGGCTAGAAATGGGGGGGATGCCGTATTCTTGGGTCTTAAGGATTCTTAAAATCAAATTTTAAGGAAAATAAAACCTTTTTCATTTAATTTAGTAAAAAAAAGGACTTAATTATCTTTTTCGAGTCAATGAAAAAAAATTTTTTTTAATTAGGGGGGGAATGAAAAGGGGAAAAAAAAATACTAAAAGGGGTAGGCCCTCTCAGTGCAAGGGACCAGGATGGTTTTTTTTCTCTTCCAAAAAAACATACACGGAATACAACGAAAACATCAAGAACATAGAAAGCTATGAGATTCAAAACGAAACTTCTTTGCCAGTACTGAAGGAAGGCAAACGGGGCCCCCACTCAAAATTATCGAAACGAAACATATGAAAAATTAGCCCATTTTACAAAGAGGGATATAAAAATGGTGAAAACGAAAAACTGGTTTTTCATACCTCGAGAAAGAGGTATGAAAAGGCAGTTCCCAAACTAATCCCAGGGAAGATTGCAGGCCCTACTAGGAAGGCATGACCAATACAAAGATGATACATTCGAAATATAATACCATGTCT
>NC_051407.1:34543634-34544195 GCF_015228065.2 Penaeus monodon
GACAACAGCGTCCCCACAATGCGCCAAAGGTAGGAACCTGAAATTCAAAGACTTAGGAAAATGAACAAGCGCTAAAAACGGGGTTTAAGAGTTACTAAAAAATACGCTAAAGAGTTAGTTGAAAGATGTGGCCCAAAGGGGGGGCCTAAAAAAATAAATAAAAATAAGAATGAAAGCTAAAAAATACGTAAAATTTACAATGAAAAAAGAGGTATGGGTTAAAGGGTGACATGAGGAAAAAGTAAAATGATAAAAAAAATGTAAAAAGTAAACGAAAAAATCGTAAAAAAAAAAAAAAAAAAACACGCAAATAAAAAGCTCAAGTAAAAAGGGTTAAAAGAATGAATAGAAAGAAAAAACGTTCCAAGAAAAAAAGAAAAAAATAAGGTAAAAAATTTTAGAGTAAGTAAAAAAAAAAAAAAAAAAAGTCAAAGAATCCCCCCCCCGGTTTTTTAAAAAAAAAAAAAAAGTGATAAAAAAAAAAAAAAAAAAATTTTTTAAGGTTATGAAAAATAAAGGAGCTGTTTTCAAAAAAAATTTTTTTTTCAGTATCCCCGGGG
The DNA here is from genome assembly GCF_015228065.2 of Penaeus monodon. Lineage (NCBI taxonomy): Eukaryota > Metazoa > Arthropoda > Malacostraca > Decapoda > Penaeidae > Penaeus > Penaeus monodon. Next base: position 34,544,195 of record NC_051407.1, read on the forward strand.
T
>NC_051407.1:34544624-34544852 GCF_015228065.2 Penaeus monodon
CTGAATTTTTTGATTTTGAAAAGGGATAAAAAAACAATTTAAAAAAATAACATTGGATTTTTGATTTTGGGGGGTGTTTTAAAATTTTTTTTCCCCCAAAAAATTTTTTTGAAAACCCCAAGGGAAAAAAATAATTTTTTGGGGATAAACGAAAAAGGGGTTTTTTTATTTTTTGTGATTTTTTCAAAAAATTAAATTTTATACAAAAAAAAAAATGGGGGGCCACGT
>NC_051407.1:34544889-34544962 GCF_015228065.2 Penaeus monodon
GAGGGGGAAGTGGGGTTTTTGCCTGTTGGGTTTTTGGGACTCCCCCCACGGGGTTTTCGGCAGGATGCTGCGC
>NC_051407.1:34545307-34545435 GCF_015228065.2 Penaeus monodon
GAGGGATTACAGGGGAATGGTGCAGGAAAAAAAAAAGGGGGGAGGAAGGGGGATTTTGGGGGGGAGAGGCAGAAGGAGGGGGAAAAAAAAAAAACAGGGGGAAAAAAAAAAGAATGTGGGGGGGGGGG
>NC_051407.1:34545630-34545858 GCF_015228065.2 Penaeus monodon
AAGATTGAAAAAGCCCCCCCCCCCCTTTTTTATAGGGAAAAGTTTTTAATCCTAATGTCCCCCTATGTATATATACCGCCCCAATTTAATTCCTTCGTCAAAGGGACAAACGGCATAAAAAAATAGGGCCCCTTATAAAAACTGCAATCCCACCTTTTTTGACCCCGGGAATTTGCAGGAAAAAAAAAAAAGAAAAGGGTAAAAAAAAATAAAAATTTTTTTTTTTTT
>NC_051407.1:34545916-34546302 GCF_015228065.2 Penaeus monodon
CCCCGGTTTTAAAAAAATTTAAAAGGCCGGGGGGGGCCCAAATGGGGGCTGTTTTTTTGGTTGGGAAAAAAAATTTTTTTTTTTTTCCCCCCCCTTTTTTGTTTTTTTACCCTTTTTTTTAAAAAAATTCACGGAATTAAAAAAAAAAAAAACCCTGGGGCAAAAAAAAAGAAAAAAATTCTTCAGTTTGGGAAGTCGATTTTGGGGTTTTTGGAAAAGGAAAAATTGAAAAGAAAAGGGGGGCGGGGCGAAAAAAAAAAATTATTTTTTTAAGGGGGTTACATGGGGGCGTTTTTTATTTTACGGGGGATTTTTTACTTAAAACACAAGGGAATGATATTTTTTTTTTTTTCCCATCGTGTTTTGAAAAAAAAGGCCCCCAAATG
>NC_051407.1:34546392-34547642 GCF_015228065.2 Penaeus monodon
ATTTAATATTAAATTTTTCGGCCCTGAATTATCGAAAAAAAAAAAATTCATTTACGGTCCCCCCGCTTTCACCCCCCTTTTTTAACTATGATTCCTTTTTTTAAGATGCTTTTTGGGTTTTTAAATAAAAAGATGCGTTTTTTGGGGGGAGGGGAAAAAAAATTTTCCCCCCTTTTTTAGTTAAAAAAAAAAAACCCCAAAAAAAACCCACCTTACGTTGCCTGGGAGGGGTCGGGTTGTTTGGGTTAAAAATTTTTCAGTTTTCCCCTTTTTTTTTCCCCAAAAAATTTTCCGGGGGCCCTTTTGGTTTTTTTCTTTTTCGTATGAAAAAATTTTTTTTTTAAAAAAAAAAAGGGTAGTATTACTTTTTTTCATTTATTATTTTTTTTTGGGGGAAAAATACACATAAAAAGGTTTTAAAATTATTTACATAAAATTGCAACATTGCAAATTTTTCCCTTTATATATAAATATTATTTAAAAAATATATTTAATTATTTATTTATATTTTAAAAAAAAATTATAAAACCATTACAAATTTTTTTTCTACCCCCCCCACCACAACAAACCCACACCACCCCCACACAAAAAATACCCCAAAAACCCAAAAACATAACACCCCCCCCACACACAAACCCACCCCCAAAACCACACAAAACCCCAAACCCCCAACAAACCCCAAACACACACACACAACAAAACCCCAAAACACCCAAAAAACCCCCCCCCACAAACCCCAACAAAAAAAAAAACAACCCCACCCCCACCCCCCCCAAAACCCCCCAAAAAACCCCCCCACAACACCCCCCCACCACACCAAAACACCCCCACAAAAAAATTATTATATAATATAATATTTTAAAATTATATTAATATTTATAAATTAATTTTTAAAAATTTAAATTTTTTTATTAAAAAATTTTAAAATTTATATAAAAAATTTTTATAAAATTTTTATATTTAAAAATAATTTATATATAATAATATATAAAAAATTATTTATATATTAATATTATATTTTATAAAAATTTTTATAATTTTTAAAATATATTAAATATAATTTTATTTATAAAAATTTTTTATATTATTTTATATTTTAAAAATAAAATATAAAATTTACCCCCCACCCAACCCCCCGAAAAAATTTTTTAAAAAAAACGGAGTGAAAAAAAAAAAACAAAAGTCCCAAAAAATTTATTATGGCGAAAAAAAATAGGGGGCCCGGGGAAAACAAAAAGTTTTGTTTTTTC
>NC_051407.1:34547734-34547855 GCF_015228065.2 Penaeus monodon
TCCCGGGGGATTATGGGAAATTTTGGGAAAAAACCCCCCGCCAAAAAAAATTTCCCAATTTTGTAAAAAAATTTTCCCCCTTTTAGTTTAATTTTTTTTAAAGGGGTGACGGAAAGGGGGG
>NC_051407.1:34547928-34548126 GCF_015228065.2 Penaeus monodon
TTATTATAATAAATATATATATAATTTATATATATAATTTTATATAAATATTAAATATATTTTTTAAAAATTTTTTTTTTAAAAAAAAAATTTTTTTATTAAAAAAAAATATATATAAAATAAAAATAATTATATATATAAAAAATTTTTTATTTATGTATAACGAAAATTTAAACGCAAAAAATAAACCCCAAATTT
>NC_051407.1:34548194-34550310 GCF_015228065.2 Penaeus monodon
GGGTTTTAATTTAAATTTTTTCTTTTTTCAAAATTTTTTTCATCAAAAACCCCGCTATGGGCCTTTAAATTTAAACGTTTATTTCCCCTCATTTTGTTTTTCATTTAAACGGGTTAATTTTTTTATTTTTCCCCCCCCGTTTTAAAATTATTATATCCAAAAAATTTATTTTTTAAACAAATTTTTAAATTTTATTATTTTTTATTTATTTTATTATTTTTATTTTTATTAAAAATTTTAAAATTTTATTAAATTTTATTTTTTTCCAAATTTTTATTTTTAAATTTTTTTAAAATTTTATTTTACATTATTATTATTTAATTTTATTGGGTTTTTTTAATTAACTAAATTTTTATTATTATTACATTTTTAAATTTTTTATTTTTCATTTAAATTAAAATTTGTTTGTTTCTTATTTAATTAATTCAAAATTCATTAAATTAAAATTAAATTTATCCCCCAAATTTTTCCCCTTGGGGTTTATTTTTTGTTTCCAAATTCCCCCCCCAATTAATTTAATTTAAAAAAAAAAAAAACCCCCTTTCCCTTAAAAAAATTCCAGTTTCCCCCAAAGGTTAAAAAAAATTTAATTAATTTTCATTTTTAATTAGCATTAATTTTTAAAAAAAGGAAAATTTTTTTTTTTTTTATCATTTTATTATTATTAATTTATTTATACTTTATTTATTATTTATTATTAATTTTTATTTATTATTAAAATTTTTTATTAATTTTTTTATTATTATTATTATTTTTATTATTTATTTCCTTTTATTAATTAAATTATCAAATTTTTTTTATTTTTTAAATTATTATTATTATTATTAATTATTATTAATTATTATTTTTCATTTTTTATTATCATTTAAAAAGCATTAAAAAAAAAAATTATTTTTTATTTTTTTAAAAAATTAATTTTTTTCCTTTTTTTTATATTCCCCTTTCCCCCAAAATTATTAATTTACTTTTTTTATATAATTCTTAAAATTATTATTTTTAAAAATTTTTTTAATTTTTTAATTTAATTTTTTTATTTTTTAAATTTAAATTATGTATTAAATTTTTTATTTTTATTATTTATTAATTTTTTTTTATTGGGTATTATTTTTCCCTTTTTTAATTAAATTTTTACTATTATTTTTTTTTTATCATTATTAAACATAAAAATTTAAAAACCAATTTAAAATTTTTTATTATTAATTTTTTTAAATTTTTTATCATTATTATCCCTAAAAAATTTTTAATCCTCATTATTATTAAATTTCTATTTTTTTTTATTTTTTGTTTAAATTAACCAAAGGGGTGTTTTTTTTATTTATTTTTAAAATTTTTTGTTTTTAATAAACCTTTTAAAAATTTTTCCCTTTAATTTTTTTATTTTATTATTTTTTTATTTTATTTTAAAATTTTTTAAATTTTTATTTTTATTATTTTTTTATTAATTTCATTATTAAACAATTAAAATTTTTAAATTTTTTATTATTGCTATTATTTTAAAATTTAACATTATTTCCCTTAATTTTCATTTTTTATCCCCTTTCTTTTTATTTTTATTTTTTAAATAAATACTTTTTTAAATTTTTTTATTTATCATTAACCAAAAATTTTAAAACATTACCAAATTTTCCCTTTTTCCCCTTATTTTATTATTTTTTTATTTTTATTTTATTTTTTTATTTTTTTTATTATTGTTTTTTTTAATTTAAATTTTTTGGGTTTTTATAAATTTTTTTATTATAAATTCATTTTTTTTTTAAAAAAATATTATTTTATTTTTAATTTATTAAATTTTTATTAAATTTTATTTTTAATTATTTATTTAATTTTTTAAATTTTTTATTATTTTTATTTTAATTTTAAATTTATTTTTTTATTATTTTTTATTAATTTTTTTAAATTTTTATTTTTTCTTATTATTTAAATTTTTTCATTTTATTATTATTATATTTGATTTTTATTTAATTTTTTTTATTTATAATTTTTTATTTTAAAAAATTTTTTAAATTTTGGGTTATTAATTTTTTTAAATTTAAATTATTATAATTTATTGTATCAAAATTTAATAAATTTAAAATTTTTTTTAAATTTTTCTCCTTTCCCTCATCATTTAAACAAA
>NC_051407.1:34550522-34551822 GCF_015228065.2 Penaeus monodon
AACCATAATTAGCATTATTTATAGTGATAACAATAACAATGATGATAAAAATCTTAAACATACCTTTGTACCGTAAGGGATACTCTAGATTTATTCTGATGATTAATATTATCTTTGTGGCGCACACACAGAAGATAATAACTGGTGAGAATTACGGAAGACATTTATTTTTCATCTCGTAAATGAGACACGGAATATAATCATAACACGTTCGCAGCAGAAGTATCTATGTCTCCCACATTTTGTAATGTGATATTTATATTCGTAATTGTCCTTGAGTGATTATATATGTTATTAAGTTTTTTACTCGTAGCATCTAAAAAAGGACCGTTGGTATAATTATAACATAATCTTGTAATGATACTAACTACAATGCTTGAAGTTGACTATACTTCGGGGTAGACGGGAGTAGATTAAGAACATGGTAAATTATGGCAGGGGATTAAGCACTGAAGAACAGTGATGAAACTCCGGAAAAAAAAAAACATTAGTAAATTTGGGTGGTGATCTTGAGTAGATGAACAGATACAGGGTGGTTACTGATGAAAATGTATGCTACAGATGCAAGTAAACTTTGATGGTAAACGACAGTAAATGTGAATTAAGAATGGTGTTATGGTAACTTTGACTAAAACAAAAACCATACGGGCAAATGTGATGAATGTAACATGCTGTAACAATTAATTCCTTTTATAATCCTGTTTTAGAGAGCCGAGAAAATAGATAAATTTCGAGGTCTGTTTTTGGGGACACCAATTTTTTTTTGTGTAAAATCATACATGGAGAGTCATTGTCACGTGTAATGAAAATCGATTATGAAAATCGAAAAAGATTATGGTAGTTCATTGTTTTAATTTTTTTCATATTACTTTTACTAGCATCATTTAGTGATAAAACTCTAATTATATTATTATCACTGTTATCATTTTTAGCATTTCGCTCTTATTTTTATTACCATGTTTGCCACATGATTATAATGATAATTATCTGTTCTGATGAATCGATGCTAATCTATACTAAGGAAAGAAAATATTTGTGAACAGGAACTCACAAAATGCCTTGTACGATGCGCATTTGCAGAAAATAAACGTTTGGAAGACCAGGAAAGAGAAAGAGAGTCACAGATGAAAATAATAAAAGGTGATAAATTTTATCTGAAACATATTTTATATGTGTTGCATTAACGAGAAATTCTTACGGAATTATTTGATATATTGTGTAAGCTTAAAAAAATTGAGAAGGATTCTAATTTTGTTACACATGCCGTGTGTTGTAACATAAATTAATAAAATACCTCCGA
>NC_051407.1:34551846-34552287 GCF_015228065.2 Penaeus monodon
AAGTCAGATAAATAACAATCAGTTTCCAATGCATGAGAAAGTATTTGTAATCCTTTTCATATCCTCTTCCATTACTTCATATACCATTTCTCAGGCTTCATGTCTTATATAATAACGATGCATTCTTTATATAAACATTGCCTTCTGATTACCTCCTGAACGAATGGGCCAGAAGCAGTTGCGTGTTGTAAAAGGCTAACAAGCCAATTCCTGATGATTGTCAAAAACGTTGTTAGCAAATGCAAATCACCGTGATTGTGTTACGTAATCATTTTCTTCTTTTCCTTCATTGTCTCATTCTCCAGCGTCATTTCAGTCCTTTTCCGACACGTAAATAAAGAAAAACAAGACATATATAGTGGAAGTAAGACAGTTGTAAAGAAAAACATTCTGTTGCTGACATGTTAGGAGAAAAGACGGTGAAACCTTATATTCTTTTCA
>NC_051407.1:34552733-34553140 GCF_015228065.2 Penaeus monodon
CTCAGGCTTCATTCTTTATATAATAAACGATAGCATTCTTTATATGATAAATTGCTTCTGATTACCTCCTGAACGAATGGGCCAGAAAGCAGTTGCGTGTTGTAAAAGGCTAACAAGCCAATTCCTGATGATTGTCAAAATAACGTTGTTAGCAAATGCCAATCACCGTGATTGTGTTACGTAATCATTTTCTTCTTTTCCTTCATTGTCTCATTCTCCAGCGTCAATTTTCAGTCCTTTTCCGACACGTAAATAAAGAAAACAAGACATATATAGTGGAAGTAAGACAGTTGTAAAGAAAAACATTCTGTGCTGACATGTTAGGAGAAAAGACGGTGAAAACCTTATATTCTTTTCAAGTGCAGCTCTCAAGCACGAATTTGGAGCAAGTCCCGGTATTTTCGTGC
>NC_051407.1:34553192-34553601 GCF_015228065.2 Penaeus monodon
GCACGAAAAATACCGGGACTTGCTCCAAATTCGTGCTTGAGAGCTGCACTTGAAAAGAATATAAGGTTTCACCGTCTTTTCTCCTAACATGTCAGCAACAGAATGTTTTTTCTTTACAACTGTCTTACTTCCACTATATATGTCTTGTTTTCTTTATTTACGTGTCGGAAAAGGACTGAAAATTGACGCTGGAGAATGAGACAATGAAGGAAAAGAAGAAAATGATTACGTAACACAATCACGGTGATTTGCATTTGCTAACAACGTTATTTTGACAATCATCAGGAATTGGCTTGTTAGCCTTTTACAACACGCAACTGCTTCTGGCCCATTCGTTCAGGAGGTAATCAGAAGGCAATGTTATCATATAAAGAATGCTATCGTTATTATATAAAGAATGAAGCCTGAG
>NC_051407.1:34554047-34554531 GCF_015228065.2 Penaeus monodon
CGGGACTTGCTCCAAATTCGTGCTTGAGAGCTGCACTTGAAAAGAATATAAGGTTTCACCGTCTTTTTCTCCTAACATGTCAGCAACAGAATGTTTTTCTTTACAACTGTCTTACTTCCACTATATATGTCTTGTTTTCTTTATTTACGTGTCGGAAAAGGACTGAAAATTGACGCTGGAGAATGAGACAATGAAGGAAAAGAAGAAAATGATTACGTAACACAATCACGGTGATTTGCATTTGCTAACAACGTTATATTGACAATCATCAGGATTGGCTTGTTAGCCTTTTACAACACGCAACTGCTTCTGGCCCATTCGTTCAGGAGGTAATCAGAAGGCAATGTTTATCATATAAAGAATGCTATCGTATTATATAAAGAATGAAGCCTGAGAAATGGTAATATGAAGTAATGGAAAGGATATGAAAAGGATTACAAATACTTTCTCATGCATTGGAAACTGATTGTTATTTATCTGACTT
>NC_051407.1:34554561-34555813 GCF_015228065.2 Penaeus monodon
CGGAGGTATTTTATTAATTTATGTTACAACACACAGGCATGTGTAACAAAATTAGAATCCTTCTCAATTTTTTTAAAGCTTACACAATATATCAAATAATTCCGCTAAGAAATTTCTCGTTAATGCAACACATATAAAATATGTTTCAGATAAAATTTATCAACCTTTTATTATTTTCATCTGTGACTCTCTTTCTCTTTCCTGGTCTTCCAACGTTTATTTTCTGCAAATGCGCATCGTACAAGGCATTTTGTGAGTTCCTGTTCACAAATTATTTTCTTTCCTTAGTATAGATTAGCAATCGATTCATCAGAACAGATAATTATCATTATAATCATGTGGCAAACATGGTAATAAAAATAAGAGCGAAATGCTAAAAATGATAACAGTGATAATAATATAATTAGAGTTTTATCACTAAATGATGCTAGTAAAAGTAATATGAAAAAAATTAAAACAATGAACTACCATAATCTTTTTCGATTTTCATAATCGATTTTCATTACACGTGACAATGACTCTCATGGTATGATTTACACAAAAAAAATTGGTGTCCCCCAAAAACAGACCTCGAAATTTATCTATTTTCTCGGCTCTCTAAAACAGGATTATAAAAGGAATTAATTGTTACAGCATGTTACATTTCATCACAATTTGCCCGTATGGTTTTGTTTAGTCAAAGTTACCATAATACATTCTTAATTCACATTTACTGTCATTTACCATCAAAGTTTACTTGCATCTGTAGCATACATTTTCATCAGTAACAACCCCTGTATCTGTTCATCTACTCAAGATCACCACCCAAATTTACTAAATGTTTTTTTTTTCGGAGTTTCATCACTGTTCTTCAGTGCTTATCCCCTGCCATAATTTACCATGTTCTTAATCTACTCCCGTCTACCCCGAAGTATAGTCAACTTCAAGCATTGCTAGTTAGTTATCCATTACAAGATTAGGTTATAATTATACCAACGGTCCTTTTTTAGATGCTACGAGTAAAAACTTAATAACATATATAATCACTCAAGGACAATTACAGGAATAGTAAATATCACATTACAAAATGTGGGAGACATAGATACTTCTGCTGCGAATGTGTTATGATTATAATCCGTGTCTCATTTACGAGATGAAAAATAAAAATGTCTTCCGTAATTCTCACCAGTTATTATCTTCTGTGTGTGCGCCACAAAGATAATATTAATCATCAGAATAAATCTAGAGTATCCCTTACGGTACAAAGGTATGT
>NC_051407.1:34557706-34557792 GCF_015228065.2 Penaeus monodon
GAGACTATTTTTATTGTTATCTAATTATTGACATTTTCTCATTTGATTACTTTAAACTTGTTATGTTGCGCTAATCCGTATATACA
>NC_051407.1:34557913-34558049 GCF_015228065.2 Penaeus monodon
TTCTTTTCTAATAATCTTTTTATCTTTTTCTTCAGTAAACAGGTGTTTGCATTCTCATCGTCAGCATGAGACAATGACTGAAGGAAGGATTTACGAATTGGATTCTTGGCGTGTTTACTAAATTCAATAGCCAGGA
>NC_051407.1:34558120-34558199 GCF_015228065.2 Penaeus monodon
GTAAACTAACATGAATCCAGCTCGTACTTTTTAGCATAATGATGTGGGACTTTCAGTTCATAATCGTATTTGAAGTCGA
>NC_051407.1:34558478-34558768 GCF_015228065.2 Penaeus monodon
AAAATAATAATGAAAAAGTAATACCTACGCTTTTGTTGAAAAATATTCATACGAAAGAGAAAACCAAATGGCGGATGTGTGAAAAAGGTGCACTGCAATTAGTACTCACAACACACGAGCTCCCAGGCAACGTAAGGTGGGTTGGGCTTTGCACACTAGATGGGATCTTTTACCTCGGCCAACGCATCTTTATATTTAACCAAGCATTCTTTACGAAAGGATCCAGTGTTGAAATGGGGAAGCGAGGACCGTCATGGGGGGGGGGGAAATGCATGTTCGATACCACGCCG
>NC_051407.1:34558813-34559336 GCF_015228065.2 Penaeus monodon
GTCTACTTTTGCTTTTAAAATCATCCAATGCAAAACACGATAAGACATTTTGCGCTTTCAACACGATCGAGAAAAATCTCATTCTCCTTGTAGATTAAGTCAAATGCGTCAAATGAAAGTCATGTAACTCTACCAATAAATTTTTCGACGTCCTCTCATTCCTTCAGCGAGACCCAATCGACTTGCCATGAATATTTCGTTGTCACGGTTTATTCAATCTCCGTAGAATCTTTCAAAAGCCGTGAACAACAACGGGCAACATTTCAACCAAACAGCCTCCAGTGGCGCCCAGGGACTTCATTTACGCGTGTTTCGTGTGTGAGGATAAGTATAGTTTTTCTTCTTTTCTTATGTAGAAATTTCAACTGTAGGTTTACCCTCTTCTTCTGTGTCTGCAATTCAGGCGTCGAAAGGTGCGATGCAGATTATAAGCCGCTATGTTATGCCGTTTGATCCATGATCGAAGATGATTAGGCGCGTATATATTACATAGCGGACATGAGAGTACACTTTCATAGTCAAG
>NC_051407.1:34560202-34560319 GCF_015228065.2 Penaeus monodon
AAATTTATAGATTTTACAATTTTACATATCGTTCATGGCGAGTATATTTTCTTAAGATTTCATTTAACGTTTTTTCGGATTTTATCTTTGTATATTTGTATTTCATAATGGCTGCTA
>NC_051407.1:34560665-34560796 GCF_015228065.2 Penaeus monodon
ACATTCTTATCATTTACTTTTCCTCATGGTCACCCTTTACCCAGTACATATTTTTCAATGTAATTTAAAGTATTTAGCTTTCATTCTTATTTTTATTTATTTTTTAGCTCCTTTGGCCACATCTTCACTAA
>NC_051407.1:34560981-34561854 GCF_015228065.2 Penaeus monodon
TGGACTGACTTCATACCTTTCTCGAGTATGAACCCAGTTCGTTCACCATTTTATATCCCTCTTGTAATAATGGCTAATTTTCATAGCGTTCGCATATTTGAGGTGGGGCCGTTGCATCTCTTCAGTCTGGCAAGAGTTCTTTGAAATCTCATAGCTTCTATGTCTTGATGTTTCGTATTCCGGTATGTTTTGGAAGAAGGAAAACACCGTCCGTCCTTGCACTGAGAGGCTACTCTTCATACTTTTCGTTCTTCTCATTCCCAATTGAACTTCATTGACTCGTAGATAATTAAGTGCCGTTTACCTAAATAACTGATAGGTATATTATTTATGATTAAGATCTTAGATCCAGAAATCGGGCCAGTCACTCTAGCTTCACCATTTCACTCCAAGTGTCCATGTCTAATCTCATATCCAGTTGGTGAGGTAAAATTACACCATTTCTCCATCAAGACAAACGGTGGAATGTTCATGAGCGCCAAATATCAAGTTGTGAGTCCGCCGCTTTTCTTTACTTTAATAATATCATCTTACTTAGCGTCAACCAACGTTTTCAACGCTGAGCTTTGGGTGGGGTTGCATGAGCCCTTATCCATTAATGACATCTGGGAGGTTAACGCCCACCAAGCCCCAAAGAGTGTGCACGGGTGCGGCGCCTTTAGCCTCGTTTCAAGCGCTGGAGGAGTAACATTGTACTTTAACGTAGTTCTTGTTAGGAGAGCACACGACTTTGATACATGAATACACAGAAATTTAATTTAAAGAAACCTAATATGTCTTGTGAACACATGTATACAGGCTTTCGAAGCCTAACGACGGAATGAGTAAACGTAATAAACGATGCATTTAAAAACGTCAGTTGACGGAAGAGTA
>NC_051407.1:34562931-34563332 GCF_015228065.2 Penaeus monodon
TTTTTGTACATACGTGTGTACAGTCTCGCAGATAACATGGGTTAATCTCAGCGTTTTCCTGTGCTGAAAAAACAAATTAATTCGTTACAGATTCGTTGGAATACTTATTCCTTTTTTCCGACAAAAAACTATTAATTTATCTAGGCAAGCTCCTATACAAGGTAATACGAGAACGTTCAATACTTTTTTATCAGCGAAAAGCCTTAAAACAGTCTCCTGTGTTTTACCGTCAGTTGTACGGACCACCTTTGGGCCGAAAGTTTCGATTATTGGAAAGGTTTCAGTGGGCCTCACATAGATGCCAGATAGTAATGAGGCGTGTTGAATATGTGAAGGGTGTCATTATCGTGGTTAGTGCCCGTGTATGGGGTTGCGTAATCAAACTGATTATAGATTAGCTT
>NC_051407.1:34571027-34571437 GCF_015228065.2 Penaeus monodon
ATGGCGTAGGCCTACTGATTTCGATCTGATTATTATAAGCGATGTCTGGAAAACAGCTGTTACTGACCGACATCGGAAAAACTGTTACCTCTACTAAACCAGCTAGGCAAACAAAATTTAGATTTTAAAAAGTAGATAGAAACAGCAATCTGGATGAAAAGGTCTGAATATACGTAAATGGTGATACAACAGATAAGTAGTATGAACAAAACTTTATCAGTGACAGTCACTGAAACTGGCTACACCTCAAACCCAATATGCCACGCATCGCTACCTCCCCAGTCACACTGCCAAGTCTCCCTTCCATAGCGTTGAGATAGTAATTTTTACGATAGGTGCATCTAGAGTTTCTTGGCCAGGCGGACACCACTTGTGTTGGTTGAGCTGTAATGGCAGGGTGCTGCGTCCCA
>NC_051407.1:34571660-34572069 GCF_015228065.2 Penaeus monodon
CTAGCTTGCTACTGAAGAATATTTTAGTGTTTGTTGAAACAATCAAGTTTTGGAACACTCGGTTTTCATTATTTGAACATTGGGACAGTCACAGTACGCCAGATATATTTGTCATCCTTTTAATTTCTCGTGTTGTGTTAGGTACTTTCGAAATTGAACTGTGTTACTTATAATTAGGTCCACGGAAGATCATCCTTGCTCATGCGTTCTTTGCGGCTTTGAGCACTCTTGTACTGCCTAGTTGTTTTCATTGCCGATCTTTCTGTCTCACGTCTCCATTGTGCACCGATATACTGTTATTTTCGTAGGGCTGCTGACAGCATACTTACTTATTCGTCCTTGCCCTTCGCCTAGCTCTGTGGGGTGCCCGTCACCAATAAGCAGGAGGGAGGAGGGGGTGAAATTCATA
>NC_051407.1:34572317-34572400 GCF_015228065.2 Penaeus monodon
ATGATGATATATGATAACGATATGAGAAATTGGGGATTATGGATTACTATTTCATAATCAATAAATAAAGGAAAAAGAAAAAG
>NC_051407.1:34573834-34573922 GCF_015228065.2 Penaeus monodon
GAATATAGAGCTATTATATTGACGATTATATAATATATATTACCAGCTTGAAAAATATAGATACCCCTCCCAACCCGCACGACACACC
>NC_051407.1:34576217-34576680 GCF_015228065.2 Penaeus monodon
CCTGGTACCGCCTATGATAGTTGCACCCCTCCTCCCTTCGGCTTTATGGTGATGAAGGGCACCCCACAGACGCTAGGGCGGGAAGGGCGAAGGACGAATAAGTAAGTATTGCTGTCAGCAGCCCTACGAAACAAACAGTGACTATCGGTGAACACCAATGGCGACCGTGAGACAGGAAGATCGCCAATTGAAAAACAACGAGGCAGTACCGAGTGCCTCAAAGCAGCAAAGAACGCATGAGCAAGGCTGATCTTCCGTGACTAATTAAAGTAAACACAGTCCAATTTCGAAAGTACCTAAACAAACGAGAAATTAAAAGGTATGACACTATATCTGCGTACTGTGGACGTCCAATGTTCAAAAATGAAAAACCTAGTGTTCACAACATGATTGTCAAACAAACACATAAAATATATTTCTTCAAGTAGACAGCTAAGAAATCCTACTGCGATTAATAATCAAC
>NC_051407.1:34576869-34577336 GCF_015228065.2 Penaeus monodon
ATTGGGACGCAGCACCCTGCATGCCATGTACAAGACAAAAACACAAGTGGTTGTCGTCCTGGCCAAGAAACTCTAGATGGACTATCGTAAAAAATTACTAATCTCAAACGCTTATTGAGAAGGAGCATTCGCAGTTTGTCGACTGGGGAGGTAGCGACTGCGGTGGGCTATTGGGTTTGAGGTGTAGCCAAGTTCAGTGACTGTCACTGATAAAGTTTGGTTCATACTACTTATCTGTTGTATCAGCCATTTAAAAACGTATATTCCAAGACATTTTCATCCAGCATTGCCTGTTTCTATCACTTTTTAAAAAGCTAAATGTTTGTTTGCCTATCTGTTTAGTAGAGTCGGTAACAGTTTTCCGGATTGTCGGTACAGGTAGACAGACTGTTTCAGCATCGAATGATAAATAATCAGATCAGAAATCAAGTAAGTGCCTACGCCATTGAAAATCTTTGTCTTCAACT
>NC_051407.1:34578719-34578815 GCF_015228065.2 Penaeus monodon
CTTGAAAGGCCCGTCATCAGCATGCCTCTGATAAGGCGAGGGGCGGCGTCGAGGCCGTGATTAGTGCTGTGGCCTTCGTCGAGGAGATGGTCGCCG
>NC_051407.1:34588198-34588648 GCF_015228065.2 Penaeus monodon
ACTTTTGCCTAGTTGAAGACTAAGATTTTCAATGGCGTAGGCCTACTGATTTCTGATCTGATTATTTATAATTCGATGCTGAAACAGCTGTCTACTGACCGACATCCGGAAAAACTGTTACCTCTACTAAACAGATAGGCAAACAAACATTTAGATTTTTAAAAAGTAGATATAAACAGGCAATCTGGATGAAAATGTCTTGGAATATACGTAAATGGCTGATACAACAGATAAGTAGTATGAACAAAACTTTATCAGTGACAGTCACTGAACTTGGCTACACCTCAAACCCAATAGCCCACCGCATCGCTACCTCCCCAGTCACACTGCCAAGCTCCCTTCTCATAAGCGTTGAGATTAGTAATTTTTTACGATAGGTGCATCTAGAGTTTCTTGGCCAGGCGACACCACTTGTGTTGTTGGCTGTACATGGCAGGGTGCTGCGTCCCA
>NC_051407.1:34588836-34588903 GCF_015228065.2 Penaeus monodon
AGTAACATCGCAGTAGGATTTCTAGCTGCTACTGAAGAATATTTTTATGTGTTTGTTGAACAATCAA
>NC_051407.1:34588996-34589083 GCF_015228065.2 Penaeus monodon
AGGTACTTTCGAAATTGACTGTGTTGACTTATAATTAGGTCACGGAAGATCATCCTTGCTCATGCGTTCTTTGCTGCTTTGAGGCAC
>NC_051407.1:34593121-34593232 GCF_015228065.2 Penaeus monodon
GGGTGGGGTTGGGGGGCTATAAAAATTTAAAAAATATTATTTGTTTTTTTAAATAATTTAAAACCCTTATATAAATACAAAGATAATGATACCATTTAACAATGAAAGGGG
>NC_051407.1:34595224-34595311 GCF_015228065.2 Penaeus monodon
GTGCCTCAAAGCAGCAAAGAACGCATGAGCAAGGATGATCTTCCGTGACCAAATTATAAGTAAACACAGTCAATTTCGAAAGTACCT
>NC_051407.1:34595404-34595471 GCF_015228065.2 Penaeus monodon
TTGATTGTTCAACAAACACATAAAAATATTCTTCAGTAGCAGCTAGAAATCCTACTGCGATGTTACT
>NC_051407.1:34595659-34596109 GCF_015228065.2 Penaeus monodon
TGGGACGCAGCACCCTGCCATGTACAGCCAACAACACAAGTGGTGTCGCCTGGCCAAGAAACTCTAGATGCACCTATCGTAAAAAATTACTAATCTCAACGCTTATGAGAAGGGAGCTTGGCAGTGTGACTGGGGAGGTAGCGATGCGGTGGGCTATTGGGTTTGAGGTGTAGCCAAGTTCAGTGACTGTCACTGATAAAGTTTTGTTCATACTACTTATCTGTTGTATCAGCCATTTACGTATATTCCAAGACATTTTCATCCAGATTGCCTGTTTATATCTACTTTTTAAAAATCTAAATGTTTGTTTGCCTATCTGTTTAGTAGAGGAAACAGTTTTTCCGGATGTCGGTAAGTAGACAGCTGTTTCAGCATCGAATTATAAATAATCAGATCAGAAATCAGTAGGCCTACGCCATTGAAAATCTTAGTCTTCAACTAGGCAAAAGT
>NC_051407.1:34604730-34605080 GCF_015228065.2 Penaeus monodon
CGTCAACCCATACACGGGCACTAAACCAAGATAAGGACAACCTTCACAATTTAACACGCATCATTACTATCTACGCATCTATGTGAGAGCCCACTGAAACCTTTCCAATAATCGAAACTTTCGTCCCAAAGGTGTCGTTACAAACTGACGGTAAAACACAGGAGACTGTTAAGAGCTTTTCGCTGATTAAAAAAAGTATTGGAAGTTCTCGTATTACCTTGTATAGAGAGCTTGCCTAGATAAATTAATAGTTTTTTGTTCGAAAAAAGAATATAGTATCCACGAATCTGTAACGAATTAATTTTCAGCACAAGGAAAACGCTGAGATTAACCCATGTTATCTGCGAGAC
>NC_051407.1:34606011-34606871 GCF_015228065.2 Penaeus monodon
GTCACTGACGTTTTGTAAATGCATCGTTAATTACGTTTACTCTTCCGTCGTTAGGCTTCCGAAAGCCTGTATACATGTGTTCACAGACATATTAGGTTTCTTTAAATTAAATTTCTGTGTATTCATGTATCAAAGTCGTGTGCTCTCCTAACAAGAACTACGTGAAAGTACAATGTTTACTCTCCAGCCGCTGAAACGAGCTAAAGACGCCGCACCCGTGCACACTCTTGGGGCTGGTGGGCGTTAACCTCCCAGATTCATTAATGGATAATGGCTAATGCAACCCCACCCAAAGCTCAGCGTTGAAACGTTGGGTTGACGCTAAGTAAGATGAGATTATAAAAATAAAGAAAAGCGGCGGACGCACAACTGATATTTGGCGCTCAATGAACATTCCACCGTTTGTCGTTGATGGAGAAAATGGTGCAGATTTTACCTCACCAACTGGATATGAAGATTAGACATGACAATGGGAGTGAATGGTGAAGCTAGAGTGACTGCCGATATCTTGGATCTAAGATCTTAATCATAAGAATATACCTATCATTTATTTAGTAAAAGGCACTTAATATCTACGAGTCAATGAAGTTCAATTGTGAATGAGAATGAACGAAAAGTACTGAAGGAGTAGCCTCTCAGTGCAAGGACAGGACGGTTTTGTCTCTTCCAAAACATACACGGAATACGAAACATCAAGACATAGAAGCTATGAGATTCAACGAACTTCTTGCCAGTACTGAAGAAGGCAACGGCCCCACTCAAATATCGAACGCATATGAAATTAGCCATTATTACAAGAGGGATATAAAATGGTGAACGAACTGGTTCATACCTCGAGAAAGAGGTATGAAGGCAGTCCA
>NC_051407.1:34607632-34607730 GCF_015228065.2 Penaeus monodon
TCGCCATGAAAAATATGTAAAATTGTAAGATCTATAACTTTCCCTCGTAGCAAAAGAGAGATCCGAATTATCAACATGTAAGAAGAAACTACCAAAAA
>NC_051407.1:34608524-34609052 GCF_015228065.2 Penaeus monodon
CTTGACTATGAAAGTTTGTACTCTAATGTCCGCTATGTATATATACCGCCAATACATCTTCGATCAATGGATCAAACGGCATAACATAGCGGCTTATAATCTGCATCGCACCTTTCGACGCCTGATTGCAGACACAGAAGAAGAGGGTAAACCTACAGTTGAAATTTCTACATAAAAAGAAGAAAAACTATAGTATCCTCTACAACACGAAACACGCGTGAAATGAAGTCTCTGGGGCGCACACTGGAGGCTGTTTGGTTGAAATGTTGCCCGTTGTTGTTCACGCTTTTGAAAGATTCACGGAGATTGAATAAACCGTGACAAACGAAATCATTCAGTTGGCAAGTCGATTGGGTCTCGATGAAGTGAATGAAGAGGACGTCGAAAAATTATTGTTAGAGTTACATGACGTTCATTTGACGCATTTGACTTAATCTACAAGGAGAATGATATTTTTTCCGATCGTGTTGAAAGCGCAAAATGTCTTATCGTGTTGTATTGTGATTTTAAAAGCAAAAGGAGACTACC
>NC_051407.1:34609091-34609349 GCF_015228065.2 Penaeus monodon
ACGGCGTGGTATCGAACATGCAATTCATGACGGTCCTCGCTCACCCATTTCAACTACTGATCCTTTCGTAAGATGCTTGGTTAAATATAAAGATGCGTTGGCCGAGGTAAAAGATCCCCATCTAGTTGCAAAGCCCAACCCACCTTACGTTGCCTGGGAGCTCGTGTGTTGTGAGTAATAATTGCAGTGCACCTTTTTCACAACATCCGACATTTGGTTTTCTCTTTCGTATGAATATTTTTCAAACAAAAGCGTAGG
>NC_051407.1:34609798-34609931 GCF_015228065.2 Penaeus monodon
TCCTGGCTATTATGAATTAGTAAACACGCCAAGAATCCAATTCGTAAATTCCTCCTTCAGTCATTTCTCATGCTGACGATGAGAAACAAACACCTGTTTACTGAAAAAGGATAAAAAGATTATTAGAAAAGAA
>NC_051407.1:34611940-34613198 GCF_015228065.2 Penaeus monodon
AACATACCTTTGTACCGTAAGGGATACTCTAGATTTATTCTGATGATTAATATTATCTTTGTGGCGCACACACAGAAGATAATAACTGGTGAGAATTACGGAAGACATTATTTATTTTTCATCTCGTAAATGAGACACGGAATATAATCATAACACGTTCGCAGCAGAAGTATCTATGTCTCCCACATTTTGTAATGTGATATTTACTATTCCTGTAATTGTCCTTGAGTGATTATATATGTTATTAAGTTTTTACTCGTAGCATCTAAAAAAGGACCGTTGGTATAATTATAACCTAATCTTGTAATGGATAACTAACTAGCAATGCTTGAAGTTGACTATACTTCGGGGTAGACGGGAGTAGATTAAGAACATGGTAAATTATGGCAGGGGATTAAGCACTGAAGAACAGTGATGAAACTCCGGAAAAAAAAAAACATTAGTAAATTTGGGTGGTGATCTTGAGTAGATGAACAGATACAGGGGTGGTTACTGATGAAAATGTATGCTACAGATGCAAGTAAACTTTGATGGTAAACGACAGTAAATGTGAATTAAGAATGTATTATGGTAACTTTGACTAAACAAAACCATACGGGCAAATTGTGATGAAATGTAACATGCTGTAACAATTAATTCCTTTTATAATCCTGTTTTAGAGAGCCGAGAAAATAGATAAATTTCGAGGTCTGTTTTTGGGGGACACCAATTTTTTTTGTGTAAATCATACCATGAGAGTCATTGTCACGTGTAATGAAAATCGATTATGAAAATCGAAAAAGATTATGGTAGTTCATTGTTTTAATTTTTTTCATATTACTTTTACTAGCATCATTTAGTGATAAAACTCTAATTATATTATTATCACTGTTATCATTTTTAGCATTTCGCTCTTATTTTTATTACCATGTTTGCCACATGATTATAATGATAATTATCTGTTCTGATGAATCGATTGCTAATCTATACTAAGGAAAGAAAATAATTTGTGAACAGGAACTCACAAAATGCCTTGTACGATGCGCATTTGCAGAAAATAAACGTTTGGAAGACCAGGAAAGAGAAAGAGAGTCACAGATGAAAATAATAAAAGGTTGATAAATTTTATCTGAAACATATTTTATATGTGTTGCATTAACGAGAAATTTCTTAGCGGAATTATTTGATATATTGTGTAAGCTTTAAAAAAATTGAGAAGGATTCTAATTTTGTTACACATGCCTGTGTGTTGTAACATAAATTAATAAAATACCTCCGA
>NC_051407.1:34613221-34613696 GCF_015228065.2 Penaeus monodon
AAGTCAGATAAATAACAATCAGTTTCCAATGCATGAGAAAGTATTTGTAATCCTTTTCATATCCTTTCCATTACTTCATATTACCATTTCTCAGGCTTCATTCTTTATATAATAACGATAGCATTCTTTATATGATAACATTGCCTTCTGATTACCTCCTGAACGAATGGGCCAGAAGCAGTTGCGTGTTGTAAAAGGCTAACAAGCCAATTCCTGATGATTGTCAAAATAACGTTGTTAGCAAATGCAAATCACCGTGATTGTGTTACGTAATCATTTTCTTCTTTTCCTTCATTGTCTCATTCTCCAGCGTCAATTTTCAGTCCTTTTCCGACACGTAAATAAAGAAAACAAGACATATATAGTGGAAGTAAGACAGTTGTAAAGAAAAAACATTCTGTTGCTGACATGTTAGGAGAAAAGACGGTGAAACCTTATATTCTTTTCAAGTGCAGCTCTCAAGCACGAATTTGGA
>NC_051407.1:34614202-34614583 GCF_015228065.2 Penaeus monodon
CTCAGGCTTCATTCTTTATATAATAACGATAGCATTCTTTATATGATAACATTGCCTTCTGATTACCTCCTGAACGAATGGGCCAGAAGCAGTTGCGTGTTGTAAAAGGCTAACAAGCCAATTCCTGATGATTGTCAAAATAACGTTGTTAGCAAATGCAAATCACCGTGATTGTGTTACGTAATCATTTTCTTCTTTTCCTTCATTGTCTCATTCTCCAGCGTCAATTTTCAGTCCTTTTCCGACACGTAAATAAAGAAAACAAGACATATATAGTGGAAGTAAGACAGTTGTAAAGAAAAAACATTCTGTTGCTGACATGTTAGGAGAAAAGACGGTGAAACCTTATATTCTTTTCAAGTGCAGCTCTCAAGCACGAAT
>NC_051407.1:34615702-34615954 GCF_015228065.2 Penaeus monodon
ACAACATTTAATTTTTGTTTATTGGGTTTAAGACTTGACGTTCAAAGGTATCGTAAATGAAGGGAAAGAGAAAAGTGGATTATTTTATATAACTGTATTGTTTGTAACGTTAATTACCACCATTATTGCGATAATTAGGAAGGTTTAGATTTCCGGAGCTTAATAAGACATAACAACAGTTCCTCTTTGGCCAATTTGTCTAGGATTACAAGGTAACACGATTACCTACCATGTTCCTCCACTGATTTAGAA
>NC_051407.1:34619239-34620155 GCF_015228065.2 Penaeus monodon
TTATTGTTACTGTTGTTATACTAATCAGTGGTTATAAGTTTAGTTCATTATTAGTTATTTTGTAGATCTACAAAAATCGTTATTTCACTTAATATATAATGAAATGTTTTCGCTTTTTGCTTCTTTTATTATAATTTCTGCCTTTTTCATTATCAAATTTGTGCTTCTGTCGTTGTTTACTGATGCGTTCGGTCGTCATCAGCAATTGACATTATGATTATTTCAAAGTTGCCTAAGTACTTGTGCAACCATCTACGAATTAACACAATGTTAAACAAAATTGCAAGATATCATGCCATTCGTAGTCACTGGGTTGAGACTTCAAGCTTTGCTGAGTGTCGTAACGTTGAAGCCACTTATTGCCGAAAAGAGGAAATTATCAGTGACTGTAAAAAAGCCACGTTAATAAAACTGTATATCTGTAACTGCTGTAATATAGAATATTATGCAAAAAGAGGTTGACCAAACGAGTGTTTAGGACATTCAAGATATGCAAAATCTTTGGTTGGTTAAGATTAAGTGAAGCTTAACTTTGATTTGTTAATACTCTTGGATAGTATGTCTTTCAATAACCAGGTAGCGATAGTGTTTAGATAAGACAATTAATCTCTTTATTAGATACAAATAGTCAGAGAGACTGAAGCGAAGCATTACGCCCCCCGGAGTGCCTTCCAATTTTATTTTTATGGCCTTATGAGTTTTCTTTCTTTTTATCTTCTGTTTTTAGAATTTTCATTTTTAAAGGATGTTGCACAGATTTTGGATTTCAGCGTGACCTATCGAAAGCAGATAGCCAATAGTGCTAGTAAAAATTAGGTTATTGAAATCGGATTGATTTAATTACTTGGTGACGTTTTAGACTATTAAATTTCTTGAAGAAAAAATAAATAAACATACGCGCATATAGTGACGGGTT
>NC_051407.1:34620303-34621073 GCF_015228065.2 Penaeus monodon
ATCAAGAGAAAGAAAGATCAGTAAGATAGATGAATAAACTCGAATAAACGCAGGAAGGAGGTCAGCGTGCCGAGCAAATAATCCAAACAAAATAAAACCTTAAGAAGCCAAACCATAAAGGGTTTTATAAGGCCCGTTTTAACTTATAAACCGAGGAAAGAAGCGAATAAAACTCAATTCGCCCATTACCAAGCTAGCGGAAAGAGGCCATCTTGGCTTCAATTAACCCGAATTTAAGAGTACTATTTCCTATAAACTTTGGTTTTAGGATCCACGGAAGGTCTTCCTCTCTCTCATCCGCTGGGTCATGGGAGCCGCAGAAACAGTGAAGGGAATGTGTGGTTCTGTTTCTCTTTTTATCTATTTATTTTAAATATATATTCTTTTCTAATTTGATATATTTTTGTTTGTTTCGTGTATTTGATTTGTTGTATTTCACTTTATTGATTCTTATTATTTTAGTTGGTTATCTTGTCTTTGTTTATGTCATTTGTATTTTTATTTCTTATACTTAACCTATTTATCTTAATTTCATTCTTTCTAATGTTATTTTTATATTGTTTTATTTTCATAATTTTTTTTTTTGTTTAACTGTCTGAAAAGAACGGCTCTCTGTCAAAAAAAAAGTTTGGTTTAAGAATAAGTCACTATTGATTATAACCATAATTAAGATTAATCTGATTCTGGCAAACGTACGCATTCAGTTTATGTCTAGGAAATCATGAACTAAATGAAAGGCGAAATTCAAAGAGCAAACAGCAACCACAGTA
>NC_051407.1:34621365-34621992 GCF_015228065.2 Penaeus monodon
AAGACTTTAGAAGAATCCTTATTACCGTAAAATTCATCTGATAAGAAATACATCTACTGATACCTCCTTCTCCAAATCACCTCTATTATAAAATATGTTGGATTTCCCCATAGAGATAAATATGTATAGAAAAAAGAAAAGAAAAATAATCGACACTGCTCGACCCAATTATGCCAAGAGCGTTATAAAGAGCCTTTTCACAACTTTTATCCTTGATGAGAAGCCGGGAAATGCGAGTACGTTACGATAGGGTGATTTAACCCTCGTCTAATCAGCGTGGAATGACGAATTCTTAAGTAATACTCTAATTTAATGACTCACTTTCTGCTGTTCGTAAAAGGCTTCAGGTCAGCTAACGGAGGGTCATGTTCGTCTTAGCAATGAGTTCCAGTTAACTCAGAGCGCCACAACTTTGATTACTTTTCCCTTTAGCTTCTCGTGGTTGCCTCGACGGTGTACACGTGTAAAGCACAGATTGGTTTTACGAAGGTAGCAAGTCGCAGGCCAGAGCGAACCTTCCATTGGAGTTGTCGGAAAATCAGTGTAGTTTTAAGTAATGCAATTCTGTCACATTGATTTATATCACCCATCTCTGTTTACAGGTCTGACAGACCACAAAATTGAAAG
>NC_051407.1:34622019-34622613 GCF_015228065.2 Penaeus monodon
CTAGTGCTGCATTTATTCAACTAAGAACTGAAACACAAGTATTTTTATTTCGTTTACCGCAATTTAAAAGAGACTAAGTGTTACAAATTATTTTTTTAAGAATTGCTGACTATAGCATGTTTAAGACTCGAGCCAATATTAATGACGCAAATGGCCAACTGTCTGTATAGAAAAATAAGCTTACAGCAAATTAATAAAAAATGCATGAGTTGGAGTTGAAATAGTTGTAAGGCAGAGTAAATGTTACTTTGCCTGCACCTGATTAATGACAGACAGGGCTGGAGTGCTCCTGACACAACAGTCCAAACGGATGTACCCACGATATATGTATGGTTAAACATCAGATATCATGTGCCGGTTATGTTAGGCGACTTGTTGGGCAAAGACAGGTATCCTAACCACTAATTGTGTTAACAAAAAATATTGATATACTTACATAAATAATGTGTGATGAAAGAAATGCACCTAAATGAAGACTAGGAAAAAGCTGTGTCCAAATATCACACTTTTGATAATGCAGGGTCTGCTGGACCCTAGTAGTGTCTTTTCTCAAGTTAAGAAATAACCCTGTCACACCTTTACTCAGAAAATGTA
>NC_051407.1:34622864-34622970 GCF_015228065.2 Penaeus monodon
AAATATCAGTGCTGGAGTTTCAAACACATTTTTTTTCGGAGGCCACTCTTATCCCCTTCCTGTAGAAAAGCGGGTATCCGAGAGTCAGCCACTACCTTTCGCAAAT
>NC_051407.1:34623434-34623636 GCF_015228065.2 Penaeus monodon
AGCAACACTCAATGCAGTGTCACACTACCCGTGGTTCTTTCACGTTTCCGTGTTTCTCTCTAATTTCCGCTGTCATTTTGTCAAAAGTGATACTACCCAGTTAATCGATATTTTTAGATTCATTTAAATCAAAGTCTTTTAGCTAGCATCACTACAGTAATACATGACAAACATATATTTACTTTGAAACAATTTTTAAAAA
>NC_051407.1:34623736-34623918 GCF_015228065.2 Penaeus monodon
GTTCCCCTGTTCTCCCGATACATGAGTCGTACCCAAGTACTTTTTTTTCAAGTGCGTATAGCCATAATAACGTCGATCATCGCCAGAGTTTGTGAGCGGGTGCGGGCCATCCTGTGCTTATAAATGCTTTCGGTAGACTAGTTGGGTGGTTCTTATCGCTAGTGGCTGCGCGCGTTAAACAT
>NC_051407.1:34624463-34624603 GCF_015228065.2 Penaeus monodon
GACATATTGTGGCCATAGATATGTTTGACACACATTTTAATTATGATTTGTTACTGAATACCATTATCATTGCAGTTATTGTTTTTTGCTATTTCACATGTAGTAAAACGCAAACAACAGCTTCTTTTCCCTGTTCAGGG
>NC_051407.1:34624833-34625366 GCF_015228065.2 Penaeus monodon
ATACAAGAAGTGAAATAGAAATTGCTTTCGTACGTAGTATAAAAATGTGAAATAATAAAAAAAATATAATCAAGAAGACCAATAGGACTTTATATTACATTCTTGTGCAACGGAGCTTTCGTAATAGTGTTAAAAATGCATGCAACTTCAGCGGTACAAATGCAAATTCAGATCATAACTTGTGGAGAAGGTGGAAATATAAAAAGATTATCTCGTAGGGGAAACTTTTAGGATGTTTAGGAGAGTTGAAACAAAAGGTAACCTTCCGTTAGACTGCAGTGTTACGAACTCGCAAAGGGAAAAAAAAAGGAAAATGCTGGAGAAAAAGATGTATTTAGACAGAGAGGAAGAAAGAGACAGACAGACAGAGAACTGGGTGTGTTATACAGGTTAGAGAGCATAGAAGAAAGTATATAACGAACTAAGAAAAAGAACGATAATAATTGGTGAAATTGACGATAAGCTGGATTGGAACATCGTGGGAAGAACAAAGGTAGAGATGGTATATATTCACATAAAAAAACATGCATGCA
>NC_051407.1:34625525-34625860 GCF_015228065.2 Penaeus monodon
ATAATTTATAGATAATGTACACACGCTTAAAAAAGTATCGGTGAAAAGGGGGTACAACGCTTACGTAAACAAAAGAGGGATGGCATGCCTGGCTGTGGTTTGTTCGTAAGATTCGAAACACTCAGCGATTGTTTCATAACTCTGACTCTAAAGCATGTCCAACACGGGCAAGAAGTTTACGTGGTTATTTTCGTACCATCGTCATGCCCGTCACCATGGAAACGTCTTGGCGACGCGAGGGGCTGCCGTAGCCTTCCATAGGGTTGCAGCGTTATCACAACTGACCGTCAGCTAAGTATTCACCAACCTTTGGAAACCTATTACACCTAAAGCTA
>NC_051407.1:34626094-34626230 GCF_015228065.2 Penaeus monodon
CACATCGTCAAAGTCAGCCAAACTGTTCTTCTTTCTCTCTTGTTATGCCCACTGTTCTTCATGTGGAAAGTAGCAGTATGACCGGAAGTTTTACACAATCGCATCCACAGTTCACATAAAGTCCATATCTCATACA
>NC_051407.1:34627436-34627841 GCF_015228065.2 Penaeus monodon
GATTTCCAATAAAATATGTGCTTCTACATCATTTCCATTCATTCAGTTATCATTTGAAAGTATGTTTCACGTAAAAATCAAATGACCTTTGTCAATTTTGCATGGATACATTTATATATTAGCAAACATTCTCCCAGTTTACGTGGTTCTAATAAAAAAATAATAGGTGACATTACTGCAACTGCAGTAAAATCATAGTGTATTATTTTGCTTACAGAAAAGTTTTATTATTCATTTTTATGCTTGCTTTGATAAGTAAACAAATAGACAGTTAATCCAATTAGCTTCAGAATAATTATAGATAAAAAAAACTTAAACTGCAAGGCAGTTACATCATTACATCATCATGTTTACATCATGGGGATATGTGGTGGACAGGGGCCTATGCTATAGCCCTCAAAAGTT
>NC_051407.1:34630240-34630564 GCF_015228065.2 Penaeus monodon
CAATTTCTCTTGAAAATTTTTTTTATATTCAAGCGAAGAAAATATCGCACTGTTCGCAATTTGCTTGCGTAGATACTGCCAGCATTTTGTGAATTAATTGTCCGTAAATTTATACGCCGGAACATTGCCTTCAATATTTTCAAAAGAAAAAAAAAAGTTCATGGTCCGCTTTCTTCAACCAAGAATACTATAATGCCTTTCTCTAGGAAGGTGTAACCGGCCAAATCGCTTGTGCGTTGAACGGCCATTTGTTGCCGGTGGACAGGGAGCTTGGCGAAGGAATATGTGGTAAGGTGCCTTTTAGAAGCATAGTCACAGACCATT
>NC_051407.1:34630722-34630845 GCF_015228065.2 Penaeus monodon
AACACATCCGCACACATATATAAAAATATATGTATAAACGTACGTATGTTCGGTCGCTAAAAAATATCTTTACTCGGGAGTAAATGAAACCGAAACGATCACTAGAAGTTGATCTGGATATGT
>NC_051407.1:34631187-34631289 GCF_015228065.2 Penaeus monodon
CTTACATCTAACTGTATTTGAGAAGGGGGAATGATAGGTAGTTAGATGCCATGTCTCCTTACTGTTACTCTTTTTCTTCCTAGTTTTTAATTTTCATTATTA
>NC_051407.1:34631347-34631420 GCF_015228065.2 Penaeus monodon
CAGTACACTGACTGTCAGAAATCACTGGGCAGTTTGAGTGGATGCACTGCAGCGGTGTCAAGGAGTCAACGAA
>NC_051407.1:34631780-34631844 GCF_015228065.2 Penaeus monodon
AAATAATAATAGTATTACATATTTCTAAATGCTAGTTTTTACAATATAGCCGAGCTAAAGAAAC
>NC_051407.1:34631910-34632003 GCF_015228065.2 Penaeus monodon
ATAAAAAAGGGGGGGGGGGGGCTTGCAGGGCCAAACTGTCAGGGGAAGTGGACAAATGCCCCCCTGCCCCCCTCTTCTAAATGACGCCCCTCT
>NC_051407.1:34632163-34632356 GCF_015228065.2 Penaeus monodon
GTACGCATTGTCTCGGTGAACCAGCCTTCTAGGATGTTAATGGTAATATATGTATTAATACTTTCAAAAACTACTTTCATATGACCTCAGTCTAATACATGCATAATGTACCACTACCCCGTGGCACATTATGAAGTTGATAAATGAAAGGGCTGCTGTTATATCTACGGATCATTGATTAATTTGCGGAATA
>NC_051407.1:34634255-34636066 GCF_015228065.2 Penaeus monodon
CAATGCTGGAATTTGACGGAAATTCGTCTGCTATATGGACAGTGACGTCACACTACGGACAAGTCACCACTGGCGGAAATATTTCCGTAATGTCTGTTTTTGCTCATTTTTACTAATACTTGCTTGTAACAATATCTTTATGTGAATAAATATGTTTTCTATTAAATATTCTTTCATTTTATTAACCAAATGATAACGAAACTTTCTGAGAAAACAATTTGCATTGAAAATCACTACAAAGCGAACCATCCTAACTACGGAATTGCCACTTGAAACCATTTGGACGCGGGCTGCCAGCTAGTGAAGAGCAAGTCACAGTGAGACAAACATCGCTGACTCTATAGCCGGCTGTGGGCTGCTGTGTGACAACACATAATCCGTAAGTATTTGCATTACAAGAGTCGTAAATATTGCAATAAATAGTGCATCAGTCCTCCTAGAAATACATCAAGTGCGTTTTCTTTCGATCG
The DNA here is from genome assembly GCF_015228065.2 of Penaeus monodon. NCBI lineage: Eukaryota > Metazoa > Arthropoda > Malacostraca > Decapoda > Penaeidae > Penaeus > Penaeus monodon. The sequence goes on from NC_051407.1 coordinate 34,634,726, forward strand.
TATAATTGAAGGCACACTTAAAACTTTTGTGAAAAACTACAAATCTTCATTTTCATATATAGTATAATATGTTTTACCATATTATTTTTACTTTATATGTTTAGTAATTTTCTTTTAATAAAATCGTGGATTTATGTCATTCTTTGTTGAGCTTAATCATTCTTAATGTTTGAATATAGGAAGATATATGATAAAAGATACATTAAGATTAATTTATTAAATTCATGTTAGGTTGATTATCGTCTTTTTACATATCAATATTGTATAGAATATTGACAAAATTCTTAATTTTCAGATTATGGGTCCTCGGCAAAAATTCCAGGAAAATTGGCTGGTAAATGACAACTTCCAGCCTTGGCTTGCAAGAGTGCCATCTGACAACACCAAGGCCTATTGCCAATTCTGCCATAAGCACCTTAGTGCCGAGATATCAATCATTAAACGCCACCGGGAGTCAAGGCAGCACGTGAGTCTCGAGGAGAGACGGAAGGCAACTGCAGAGGCTCAGAGCTCGGCATACGAGGATGCAGCATCCAGGAGAGAGGATGATGCAATGGCATTCTCTGTGGCTTATGCAACTGTGCTCTTCATCATGTTCTTAGCAGAGCATAACTTGCCATTTAGGTAACTATTTTCCCTGTGAATGAATTTGAAAAAAAAATATGTATAGTTTCACATTCCACGCCCTCCCTTTTCATGAATCCCTTTGATCTGCCCTTGAGTAGTATCATGGCAATACTTGATTTACTAATAAGCAGGCATTTTAATTATTTTATTATTTCAGCCTGTGTGATGGGATGATCGATCTTCACAAGAAGATGTATCCTGACTCCCGTATAGCAGCAGAAATGGTGCTACATAGGAAAAGGGGTGCAGCTATTACTAGCAGGATGGGAGACTTGGTGAAAGAAAAGTTAATTTGCAAGCTAAAACAAAATAAATTTAGCCTCATCATAGATGAAACTACCGATTGCTCATTAACTAAAACTTGCGCCATACTGGCAAGATATTTTGACCAACAGGAAAATTGCTGCAAAACAGAAATGCTAGATATGGTTAATGTCTATGCTGAAAATCCTGGGGGCTCTACAGGGGAGAGTTTGTTTAACATCCTTATAAACTCCTTAAATTCTTCTGGAATCCCATTGTATAACATGGTTGGATTTGCAGCAGATGGGGCTTCCAATATAATGGGCAAAATAAATAGTGTCTCAAGTAGACTTAGAAGGGAAATGCCCGGTATAACTATAATAAAGTGTGTTGCTCACAGCATCCATCTCTGCTCAAGCGAAGCAGCTAAAACTTTACCTCGGTCTTGTGAGGAGTTAATCCGCAATGTTT
>NC_051407.1:34636139-34637157 GCF_015228065.2 Penaeus monodon
CCACAAATTACTCCACCCATGTGCAACCAGGTGGTTATCCATGCACATGTGCTGTGTCCAGACTAATTGAACAAGTCAAACCAGTACACTAATATTTTTCACATATTATCAGAAGAAAAAAATGATAGTTTTGGGAGAAGATACATCAAATCATTGAAAGATCAATATGTATTTATTTATTTTGCATTTTATGAACTAACATTCTTGCATATTCAACGAGTAAATCTTTAATTCCATCAAATCTCCTCTTTGCACCTACTCCATAACGATTAACAAGTTTGCAAAAGACAACTACTTGAAAAGTTTTTGTTTTCACAGTGTAACAGCTCAATATTCCACTGAATAATAGTGACCCTTCACATACAGCACACCATAACCGTTAATGAAATATATCTAGGACCAGACATACACAAATATTTCAGAAACCAAATACCATAAAGATCCAAAAATAATTCCTACTGTAAAGACAAACCTGCCGATATTTTTTAATTGCAGCATGCCAGCAAAATCAAACGAGATTTGATTTTTGATAACAAGCGATGGACACTAACATTTAGCTAAGTCCCATCAAATGCGATCACAACAGCAGAACTGCAATGCCATCCATGACCTGACTTGATGGAAAGAAGTGCCCACCATCTAATACTTATAGTAAGCACGTACTTGACGACCAATAGCGTGAAATTCCCTTTATAAATTTCCCGAAGAAATCATGTCTAATATGATGCTGAGAAGTTTTATACTATATAAGGAAAATAAGAGATGATAGTGGCCACTTTCAAATTTCAACCATCGCTAATTTTCTTTAGAAGTTCTGGTCTTTACCACTTAAATCTGACGTTCAACGGCCCTTTTCAAAACTCCATCGCAATTAAACGAAAAGAACGAAATAGTCCTAAAAAAGAAAATTTCAGAGCACTGTTATTCCTATAAGTGAGTATGCCATCAAGTCAAAATGGCGATCCAGATAATGATCTTTGTCTCGCATGTTAAGTGAGGTATCTCCACATGTATTTTC
>NC_051407.1:34637311-34637515 GCF_015228065.2 Penaeus monodon
TCTATTATGGTTGTTATCAAATAAACTATATACTGTAATTATTTATTATTCACCCAACTATGTACATTATTTTCCTCCTGGAGATTCGAATTAAAATTATTATAATAATAGATGAGTTTATTCCAGTAAAACGTGTGTTTTCTTACAAGAATAATGAAAGAGAATGGCGGAAAGTGACGTCACTATTAGAGCGGATAGCGGTCC
>NC_051407.1:34644884-34645097 GCF_015228065.2 Penaeus monodon
TAACACAATTAGTACTATATAAAAACAAAATAACAACCTGGTATAAACCGAGGATTTTCTCAAATATATAAAAATTAGGTCAATTTTTTATCCTTGCTCCTCGTGATGTATAACACTAAGATAGCAGTTATAAAAGGTATTTAACGGCATGCCCGGAAAAAGCGCGATCCATCATTTCTCCGATATATGCAAAATTTGTGTGAATTAATGAAT
>NC_051407.1:34645241-34645394 GCF_015228065.2 Penaeus monodon
AAACTGTTTGTCAGTTATCTCTTGTTCATTCATTAATATGATCATCTTCATTCTTATTAATTGTAACCTAACATTGATGTAGTGGATTATGTGAATTATTTTCACTGATTAGATTGTAAAAAAATCTTAAAATAAACTATTAAATCGTATTTT
>NC_051407.1:34645466-34645544 GCF_015228065.2 Penaeus monodon
ATTGTAACCCAAACAGAAAAATGGAAATGTGAGGACTCTACATGACTAATAACTATTTCTGTCACCGTAATCAATGAC
>NC_051407.1:34645581-34645846 GCF_015228065.2 Penaeus monodon
GAGAATCCTGCCCAAGCAGTACATTCATAAAATTTAGCCTAATGCCTTATTCCTGACAAATGGCTTGAAGTACGAACGAACAAGGTCTGCGCTAATCAGCTGAGGTGTGGTCCCAGGCCTATTGTCGTGGAGGAGTCGACGGGGCAGCCAGCAAGGCGCGCCTGGTAGCACGGAAGACGTCGGCGGTAGGTAATATAAGCAAGCAAATAGGATTGTCAGCAGTAGCTCTCAGTTAAACCATTTGTCAGCCAGTTAATTGGTCTTG
>NC_051407.1:34646027-34647055 GCF_015228065.2 Penaeus monodon
GAATCAAGAAATACAAATAAGAAAATACAAGAAAGAAGAAACTCACATGTGCAATTTCTTATTCAAAAGTATATTTCACAATAATTACCGTACCATTAAGTCGAATTTACCAGCTGTAGACGCCTTCGTTATGCGGCTTGACTACGTTATTTAGGAAGCCAGTTTTCCTATGTATGAATATTTACAGACCATTGCATGCTAAAATGCAGGTAATATCTGAACAAAATGGGAACATCGAAATAACTTCTATTAACGCTTTTAAAGAGAATTTCATGCACACAGTGCTATCTTTCGAACAGAACACAGACTCTTTTTTTTCTTGATACACCAGGCCATACGCGTAATGGAGCTCCTCTAACACAAGCTCATTCCGTCATTTCTCAACGGCTTGAAGTGGATCAAATTACACTCTCGCTTGAAGAATTAACTGGATTTCCGGAGACCTTGATATATGTCTTCCACGTCTACTGTTAGAGGCGCGTCCTATGTTGGTCAACGTCTTCATTCTCATTGGTCATTTCTCCTTTCTGTGTACGTGAAAGCCTTGCGGTTTAGGTGGGGTGGATATATTATACACCTTAATAGAATTCTGCATACTGTTTACTTCTATAACGACACATGGTCTACCCGTGAACAAGGTAATAAACATTTCTGAAGTTTCTATAAATATTTTCGTTATTATACCACTTTTAAATGTAATTTCTCATAGTAACTTCCAGTGAAATATACAGCGTATATACTTATACCGTATGCGTACACAAACTAACGTTTGAGTTGTGTATTTTCATTTTAGTATTAACTCGCAAGCTCGTCGCTTCGTATTATTAACCCCAAAGCTAATGAATGACTTCTCCCAAAGTTTGGTAGAATGATTCCCTGGTAATGAACTTCCATAATGAATCAAAGTAATTGCTTCTGCCATGTTGACAGCTTTCTTGTTACAAACGTGCTTTGCCTGCCATGTTTGATTGATATTAATATTTGTTCCATGTATGAATACAATGGCAGAATAAATATGATATGAAAAA
>NC_051407.1:34647155-34647247 GCF_015228065.2 Penaeus monodon
TAAGAGAAACGGTGATCTAAGTTGTAGTACTGATAAATTATGTAATAATATGGTGACATAGTGTTAAAAAACAAAATTAGTTAGATAAATTG
>NC_051407.1:34647435-34647620 GCF_015228065.2 Penaeus monodon
TTGCTGGACCTACGCCACTTAACTAAATCTACCTTCGAAAATTGGCAATATAGAAGGCCATTTTCAAGTGGTAATCCACTTTGTAAAGGATTCTATCCAGGGCTAAAGAAATTTCCCTTACACAGAACAATTAGATTTATACCATCTCTACAGTCGTGCAGACTACAAAAGAGTATAAAAATATT
>NC_051407.1:34647711-34647834 GCF_015228065.2 Penaeus monodon
GCCCATGCGCGCGCAAATATATGTATGTGATCATTATACCTAAAGGTGGAAAGATTCGCTCGACATTAGCATAACAAGATCTAGAGGAAATACTTCTGCATGTACTTCTTAGTCAATATGTTT
>NC_051407.1:34648208-34648290 GCF_015228065.2 Penaeus monodon
GGCATGGCTGTGTGCATACAGTAAATTATAAATATAAACACATAACTATGTAATGCGTTTCGAAGTGAAAATAAACAGAAAG
>NC_051407.1:34648669-34649400 GCF_015228065.2 Penaeus monodon
AGCCTCGGTCACACTGATCTTTCATGCCAGCTGGTCCCCTGCTAAACTGGTACCCCGTCCCACGTTCTCGTCCCTCGATACCGAAAGGCTATTCGCTACCCCCCGGGGAGCCTTCTGTCCCGTGCTATATGAACGTGGTGACCATTGCGTCTCTGAGGAACCACCAATGACTGTATATACGTCAGTTGTCTTTTCTTTAATGTGTTATTTTACTGTCCTTAGAAGAACGCAGAGGAAGAGGAAGCAACCAAATCGTGGGTTAGACAGTAGTGTGTAAAATAATGTGGATATTCTTGCTGTAAATGTCTGATAATATCTTTCATCTTCATCCTTTTCAGCTTTCTGCTCGTGTAGTGGTTTGTGTTCCATAATTCGTCACTGGACCTAATATTGTGAATAGAGGATTAAATTACTTCAGAAGGTGAAATAATATGAGAACTATTCATATTTTTGCGCAAAACAAATAAAAGAAATTATGTATAACTGTACATTAAAATCATATTGTTTATAATTAATGAAGTAATTGGTAATTATTATTTCAGAGATTTTGCTTTGATTAGCGAGGGTCAACGAATATCGAGAGGCAAAGACCGACACGGCGGCTCTTTCCTCGTCCCTAGTTATGGAAGGGTTCAGCTCCGACGCATAGCTAGCTAGGACGGGCCAAAATCATCCCCTATCGCAAGGAGTAGTTTGACCGCGGCCAAGGAACTGACTCCCAATACATGTGT
>NC_051407.1:34649629-34649695 GCF_015228065.2 Penaeus monodon
ATCTTTATCTATTTTTTGTATATATTATCTTGATACGTTTCTGTACTAATAAAGTGACATGAGTTT
>NC_051407.1:34649762-34649935 GCF_015228065.2 Penaeus monodon
ATTTTAGGGGGCGGGTGTCTTCAGTGAATCATCTTATTGGTAAGATGCTTATTAATTTTGAAGTTAGTTTTCCATTCATTTAATTTTTTGAAGAAAAACTAACAATTGCAATAAAGCAAGACAAATACTGAGGATTACCAAGCTTATAATAAGAACAATGTTTCTAACTAAAT
>NC_051407.1:34650082-34650286 GCF_015228065.2 Penaeus monodon
GCCAAGGCATAACATCGTACATTTCTTCTAACGATTCGATATATATGTCTGAAGTGAATCTCCCCCGCTCCAGCGTAATCGCCAATATCATGCGGGAAGATATCACATGTCACGTGGCCACTCCTCGGTGATTTATAGATCGTCGTATCTGAAAAGTAAACAATTTTAGTAAATCAGACATATGTGGTACTATTGTGTATAAAC
>NC_051407.1:34651069-34651928 GCF_015228065.2 Penaeus monodon
TGTTCATTATGTTTAACTGAGATGTTGCGCTTCGCGAGCGTCACATTTACGGGTTTGTTTTGGTTGGGAGCGCGGAGAGAGACCGCGGGCTGAATGTACGCAAATGTATGACCTAGCCTATATTAAAGCAGAATATCTTGTAAAGGCTTTTGATTTGCCTTACCACACCGATCCAGAAGCTCAACAAATGGTAGCAGAGCGTGGTTGGTGGTAAGGCGAAGCAGATCATTCAGTATTACAAAAGATACAAGAAGAAAATATGAACAATGGCCCACAACGACGATGGCGGACGGGCTTGTCACGAACATAGGGAAGAAAAAAACAAGCTGTGACTGTAGCCCTGTCATTTCCGGAAGGAAGCGAGGTGAGAGGCAAGATTTTTGAAGAAGTGAACATCGAAGAATTGGCAAACGGTGATGGAATGGAGGTTTTGCTTCAACACATGGACAAGTGGTACAAAAAAGACGAGATGTCAGCAGCGTACGAGGCATGGACAAGGTTTGATAGCTACAAAAGAGAAAAAGAAGACACTATGGAGAAGTACATTTTGGAATTTGTGAAGAGAAGTGCTGTTTTGGGCAAATACAAAGTGAGTGTACCAAAGTGTATTTTAGCATTCAAGCTATTAGACAATGCAGGGCTAGAAGTTAAAGACAAACAAATAGTGCTGACAGCAGTATCCTTCAGTGATCCAGATAGGATGTTTGATTCCATGCAGCAAGCCCTTAAGAAATTTTTTGGAAGTCAAGAAGTACTGTCATTGGGTGCAGTTTCAGGGAATATTGGGAGTGAAATTCCTGCAGTGGTTGTAAAATCTGAACCTGTATTTAACACTGAGGAGGTGAATGTTGTTACACGG
>NC_051407.1:34651968-34652287 GCF_015228065.2 Penaeus monodon
ATATGATAAATGTGATGAATAAAACAGAGAAAAATGAACAAAGAAATTCTGCTGACAAATATGGAAATACTAGAAAGTGCTATGTCTGTGGATCAGAGTACCATATGTCTCCAGTCTGTCCGAGAAATGTGTATGTGAATACTACAAATGAGAAAACAAAACAGGAGGAAGAGTCATATACTGTGGTTGACAGTCCTAGAATGATGTCAGTGTTAATGACAGAGACTATAAATTATGCTATCCTGGACACAGCATGTAGTTCTACTGTGTGTGGTATCGATTGGTTGAAATCATACATACAAACTTTATCAGAAGACGA
>NC_051407.1:34652319-34655889 GCF_015228065.2 Penaeus monodon
CTACATTTAAGTTTGGTGACAGTAATGTGTTTAAGTCAATGAAGAAGGTGAAATTTCCAGTGAACATCATAGGTGATAGAGCAAATATAACCGCCGATGTTGTGAATTGTTCTATTCCCCTTCTGTTTAGCAAGAAATCAATGAAGAGGGCACAAATGAAACTAGACTTGGAAAATGATATTGCAGTAATACATGGAAAAGAGGTGAAATTGAGGTGCACTTCTTCAGGTCATTATTGCCTTCCACTAAGGGATGAGAAGGAAGCTTGGAAGAAAACCGAAGAAATAATGTTAACTTTAGGACTTAGTGACAAAGAAAGAAAAAGAAGATTGAAAATTACATCAACAGTTTGGTCATCCCACTTCCAAGAGATTAATTCAGCTGTTGAAGGATGCAGGCATTGATGATGAATTATGCTTCATTTATGTTGAAGAGGTGTCAGATAGCTGTGAAATATGCATCAAGTATAAAAAGACACCATCAAGGCCAATTGTGAGTGTAAATATGGCAAAGGAGTTCAATGAAGTAGTGGCAATAGACCTAAAAGAATATAAGAAAGGAGAGATTTATTTCCTACATATGGTGGACATGTCAACCAGGTTCTCAAAATCATGTGTGACAAAAAGCAAAGAACCCGACGAGATAGTGGAGAAAATTATAGAGACATGGTTAGGGACTGGTTTAGGAGCTCCTGTGAAATTTTTGTGTGACAATGGTGGAGAGTTTGCCAACAACACATTCCTGGAAATGTGTGAGAATATGAACATTCAAGTGATGCATACTGCAGCATATTCACCCTTCAGTAATGGCCTTTGTGAACGGAATCATGCAATTATAGATGAAATGGTGGTAAAGATTATGGCAGAGCAGCCAAAATTGTCTTTAAAAGTGGCTTTAGCATGGGCAGTCAATGCTGAAAATTGTCTCCAGATGACAGGGGGTTTTAGCCCTTATCAGCTTGTATATGGACGAAATCGAAAACTGCCATGTACCATGAGTGGATGAACTCCCAGCACTGGAAGGTACAACATCTAGTGAAATGGTTGCAAAGCACATCAATGCTAGTCACTCAGCAAGAAAAGCTTTTATTGCTGCTGAAACCTCTGAGAGAATACGACGTGCTCTAAGACACAAAGTAAGAACCACTGGTAGAGTCCTTAGAAGTGGCAATCAAGTCTATTTTAAGAGAGAAGAGCAAAAGGAATGGAAAGGACCAGCCACAGTCATTGGTCAGGATGGAAAAACAGTAATTTTGAAATATGGATCCAATATTGTAAGAGCGCATGAAACACATATTCAAGAAGTTCCATATAGTTTTGATAGAAATACTGAAGAAGGCAGAAATGCACTCCTTGATATGGTGAGGCAGAAAAGAGAAATGGAAGAAAAAGCTAGGAGTGAGAAGAAAGAGACAGAATCAGTTATAAATTCAGCAGGAAATAATATAGAGAATGAAAATTGTAGTAAAACAAAGGAAGAAGATGGTATAATTGTTAGAATATTCCAAGGATTGGACAAAGAGTGAAATTCTTACCAAAAGAGTCAAATGAATGGAAGACAGTAACAATACATAGTCGTGCTGGAAAATCTACAGGAAAATATAATAGTTGGAGGAATATTGAGCATCAAGATGGACACATATCAGCCATCAACTGGGACGATGTAGAAAAATGGGTACCAATATTGGAAGAGAATGAAGTGCAAAAACTCAGTGAAACAGTCATGGCTTGTAAAAATATGAAAAATCAGGAACTTGAAAAAGCAAAACAAGAACTGACGAGTTGGAAAAGGTTTGAAGTATATGAGGAAGTTCCAAACATGGGCCAAAAGGCATTGTCAGTTCGATGGGTAGTGACAGAAAAAGAACATTATAATAAGAAAAAGAAAATAAAGGCAAGGCTGGTTGCCAGAGGCTTTGAGGAAAAGGAGGATATTCAGTCAGATTCTCCTACGGTTAGCAAAGAAATATGAAGGACTTTTCTTGCTATTCTATCTTCAAAAAAGTGGGCAGTGAATTCAATTGACATTAAGGCTGCCTTCCTACAAAGTGAAAGGTTTGAGCGTGAAGTGTATCTTATTCCTCCTATTGAAGCAGGTTGTAATGATAATGTGTTATGGAAATTGGAAAAATGTGTCTATGGTCTTAATGATGCAGCTAGGAAGTGGTATCTCACTGTTAAAACTTTCCTGTTGAAGATGGGATGTAATGAGGTGAAAACTGACCCTGCTGCATTCTATTGGTATTATGAAGGAGAATTATGTGGAATGTTTTTAATGCATGTAGATGATTTCTTATGGGGAGGAACAGAAAGATTTGAAAATGTGGTCATTACCCAAATCAGAAATAATTTTCAGGTTAGGGAGCAAAGTAATACTACTTTCAAATATATTGGATTAGATATTGTACTGAATGAATATGGTGTTACTTTGCATCAAAAGGAGTATTGTGAATCTTTAGAATCCATAAAAGTAAGTGCTGTGAGGGGACTAAAGAATATGGAGTGTAATGTAGAAGAAAAGGAGAGTTTTAGGAGTCTAGGTGGCCAACTAGGATGGTTATGTACTAATTCAAGGCCTGACTTAACGTATGATGTATTGGAACTTAGCTGTAAAGTAAATAGTCTCAAAGTAGAAGATCTGATTGAAGCAAATAAGTGTCTAAGGAAAGCTTGTACTTTTGAGAGCTCAATGTACTTTCCAGAACTTGGTGACATATGCAAGTGTAAGTTAGTTGTATACAGTGATGCTTCCTATGCTAATCTCCCTGATGGATATAGTAGTGCTGGGGGATTTGTGATTTTTCTTGTAGGTGAAAATGGAAACAGTTGTCCTTTGTATTGGGAGGCAAAGAAAATAAGAAGAGTTGTGAAAAGCACTCTCCCTGCAGAAACACTAGCAGCTGCTGAGGCAGTGGATATGGCCTATTATCTCGGAAATATGTTATCTCAAATATTATATGATGAAGAGAGAAAATTACCTGTGGAACTATATGTAGATAACCATTCACTTTATGATAATGTATACTCAGTGAAAAACGTTTCAGAAAAGAGATTGAGAATTGACATAGCTATTCTCAAAGAGATGGTTCAATGTGGAGAGTTGAAGATATTTTGGGTGGATTCTAAATCACAGTTAGCAGATGTATTGACAAAAAAAGGAGTAAACACTATGAAAATAGCTAAAGTCTTTGAAAGTGGATATTTACAATGATAAAGTGGATCTGAGTTGTTTTGATTTATGAAAAAAATATTTTGTTTATGTTTTTGCATCCATATGATGAGGTGTAACTTTGAAAGCATTTATTTTTGTTTAAAAGAGAGAGAATATGTTCATTATGTTTAACTGAGATGTTGCGCTTCGCGAGCGTCACATTTACGGGTTTGTTTTGGTTGGGAGCGCGGAGAGAGACCGCGGGCTGAATGTACGCAAATGTATGACCTAGCCTATATTAAAGTAGAATATCTTGTAAAGGCTTTTGATTTGCCTTACCACACCGATCCAGAAGCTCAACATATATAATTCTTTTTTTTTTAGTTCATTTTTCTGTAAACTACTCAAGCTCCGGAGTAC
>NC_051407.1:34655945-34656098 GCF_015228065.2 Penaeus monodon
CGTCAAGATAATGCATCAAAAAAATTATTTTGCTGTAAAATCCAACCTCATGTCATACATATTTCAGTTACAACTACGCATATACTGTAAAAAGGAATTATAATAGCGAATTATACATACTGTTTCGTAGCTCACTACAAAGTTTCAGCGCTG
>NC_051407.1:34657708-34657949 GCF_015228065.2 Penaeus monodon
CCTGGGAAGACTCATCACTATATATGAAATTGTTTCATGATAATCTATGGACTTAATTTGGAACACCTTAGAACAGCTAAACAATGTCACCTCGACTAATTCTGATCGTTCTACACAGCAAGCTCTCCTGTAGAGCTGATTTGAATATAGATTGCACTGACGTCCTCTCAGTGGCTGGTGGTCAGTATTCTACAGTCGAACGAGGCTTAAACAGGATCGGCTAAATGAATGAGTGAGTTGC
>NC_051407.1:34658340-34658783 GCF_015228065.2 Penaeus monodon
AATATATATGAAAAGAAATCATTATTCACCATATTATTAACAGATAGCAAATGCCTCAACCCGATGATCACTGAATGCCAGACGGGTAAAATCGCCGAGTTCCCGCAGGCAGCCGCATGATTCTCAGGCACTCGATAGCCAAGTAAATGAAGCTAGATTGGAGACGAAGGACTAAGCTAACAAAAAAAAAAAGAGAAAAAGTCTTACCTCATTCTCCATCGCATTAACTGAGAAGACATGTTGTAATCAGAAACGTCAATAGCTTCATTACGGCAGATAAGCAATTCCAGCCATGAATATCAGGGCGAGATTGAAATGGGTTTTCCTGTCGCCGTTATAATGGAGGGCGGGAATGCTTCGCGGCGTGTTTTGAGTGTAAATAAGTTAAACCTGATTGAACAAGATGGTGGACGATAATGAAGATAATGATTGGCGTTCATGGA
>NC_051407.1:34658998-34659197 GCF_015228065.2 Penaeus monodon
ACTGCACCCACGTTAGACCGTCAGTTTAAGCACAATTATTATTTCCAGGGCAATCCGAGGGGGGAGGGGGGGAGATTTAGAAGGAAGGTCGATAAGGAAAAAAAAGGGGGGGGGGAAATGGGAGTAAGTAAGTAGAAAGAGGGAAGAGAGAGAAAGGGTGGGTGCGGGGCCTTGAAGAGAAGAGGGAGATGGCGAAGGG
>NC_051407.1:34659607-34659975 GCF_015228065.2 Penaeus monodon
ATCACGCGATGACTAGATGATAAATGTGATGCAACATTAATAATTAGTGATCCCTTTCAATTGTATGGTGCAATTGCTAACAAAATATGCAATAGTTCTCAATGAGAGAGAGAAATAATTATCCTAATATTTATGTAACCTAAATAGTCAGACAAAATACGTCTTTATAGTTAGAGCAAAATGTGAATTGAATTTCTATTTGTGTCAGTCCTAAGGAAATAAATGGCAAATTATCTTGATGTCTGAAGAACTCTCATTATTATTTTATGCAACTGACACCTTCGACTCCTGTTTCCATTCGTTTGGCGTTTTTGTAGTATGTAATATTCTCAACCCACTGACGCCGGGCACATGTACTGCCGACTGTA
>NC_051407.1:34660007-34660085 GCF_015228065.2 Penaeus monodon
AATGGAGCCAATTAGTACATGTCCCTGTTCCTCGTGATTTCGAGTTTTCTTTTATTTTCTTTACTGTCAATATCGGTG
>NC_051407.1:34660477-34660956 GCF_015228065.2 Penaeus monodon
AACGTGATTAAACAGTGAGTACGTGGCAAATCCGAGTGTTCCAGAATATGGAACAGTTGTTCCCAAACTTTTTTATGACGACCTGTTTTAACTTTCTAAGAAGCCCCCACACTCCCGTCCTTTTTATGTGTTTAAGTTATGTAGTAATGTTTGGGTATATGGAGAATAATTTCATCTTGTGAATACGGTGCATGCATTCGTAAATCAGCCAAAGCATTGCGTGGTTATCATATAATAGAATCTATATCACTGGTGAAATTGTGAAAACTAAAATCATTTAAAAATCACGTGGATGATGAATGAGATGGATGCTACTGTTTTTCTTTTACAAGATCAGCAATTCTAGGCTTCAGTGATGATAATATAAGTCAGCTTCTGTAAGCAGCCGATGTCACAGTTTAGTTTTAAGGGTTTTTTGCAATAAGGGTGACTGTGCTTCGTTTTGCACAGATGTAACGTGAGAATGATTAACGTGAGAA
>NC_051407.1:34661054-34661239 GCF_015228065.2 Penaeus monodon
ACTGGACAGAGTATACCAACGAATCAACGAAATTCGTAATGTAACAAGCTGAATGGTGTGTATTATATGCAAACCGTCATAATTACAAGGGTATTTCGAAAAAAAAATACAATATCAAATTCACCTAGAAATAAGGAGCTCTCTGTGTCAGTGCACCCTCATTGTACTTGTAATTCCGGTAACGA
>NC_051407.1:34662221-34662490 GCF_015228065.2 Penaeus monodon
AGCCCTTGCGGAATTTATATTAAAATCAGATCAATTTAGTACTTGATTCCCGTAAATAGCGATTGCACTGCCTGCTCCCCGAAACTACCAGGAAATTTGAACAATATTTTATTACAAAAGTTTATCGAATTAGGCAGGGACTTTTGAAATATTCCAGTAACAATTAACGTAATTGTGATCATAATCACATATAGTAATTTACGTAAATTCATGATGAAATTATAGATATCACAAGTACGAGAAAAAAACCATCACAATTTAGGCAGATT
>NC_051407.1:34662551-34662615 GCF_015228065.2 Penaeus monodon
AAGAGTCAGTTTGTTTGAGCCTCTAAAACAATGGGAGAAACATCGAAACATCGAGACCCCGAAC
>NC_051407.1:34663788-34663991 GCF_015228065.2 Penaeus monodon
TTTTATTCAATCTTATGGAGTGAACAGCCCCGGCAAACTCAATTACTCAACAGTAGCGAGGTTCGTTTGAAGTCAGATAAAGTCCTTTAGAAAGTGGATTATACGCGCAGGAGAATAGCCATCTGTATTCCCTATTTTCGGCAAAAAATTGAATCGGGCGGCGCTGATTTGGCGACTGAGCTTTCTGGTTTCTTTTTCAGATC
>NC_051407.1:34667986-34668211 GCF_015228065.2 Penaeus monodon
AAATATATTGATGGTAGAAATCATAGTTTATGGTCTAAGGTCCACAAAGGAAAATGTGACAGAAGCGTAGAACAGATTTGTCTTCGTGAGCTGAAAAGGAGAAAAGGTCATCTCGTGCACAGCAGACATTAGTACCTTAATCTTAATAACAAGTTGAAAATAAAAAAAAAATAACTGAGTAGAAAAAAGCACTAAAGTAAAGGTAGTAATCTATCTTTCTAATGT
>NC_051407.1:34668371-34668700 GCF_015228065.2 Penaeus monodon
AACCTCTTTTACATGGTGATCTTTTTTCCTCTTTTTTTTCTTTTTCATAGTGGCTAACGCTCCGGCATATAGAGTAAAGGCTGAAAGCTGAAAATAGAACATGCAATATTTTTGATACAGTTGGCTAAGGTTTTATTCGGCTAAATATGATACTCTTCTAGGCATATCTCATAACACAGGCGTCCGGTGTGTTTTATATTATATGTAAGATTGACAAGCTATGTTCAGTGGAGTGAGATTTGTTTAAGGCAATTTTTGTCGAGCTGGAATCATGGACGACCAAATTAGAAAAATATAAACCGTTTAGATCGGCAGTTGACTGGGAGTTG
>NC_051407.1:34669749-34670055 GCF_015228065.2 Penaeus monodon
ATTCAGTGGGCGGGGCCTCTTGTTAGCTTATTCCATGGCAAGTGTTCCAATTTGATGATCTTATTACAGTATTCGAGGACTGAGACTAATGAACGAAATATCTGAAGCATGCGTTTTAATGAACATGCATTGTTTTGTCTATGTATTTTTAATGTCTACTTAGATGGCAAATAACAAAACATATTTATCATACCCAATATCGTTTAATATGTCAAAAGATTAAATTGTATCAGTATATATAAATCGCGGCGAGTTTTTAATGCTTCAATGGGGATATAAATGCTTCAGATGGATTGGCAAATGCTT
>NC_051407.1:34670256-34670476 GCF_015228065.2 Penaeus monodon
AAATTATTTGGAATACAAATTATTGAAATTATAAACTCGTATTATTTTCCTTTTAATCAACACACTAATATTAAAGAACAGATGTATATAATTTTAAATAAATACTTATGCCAACAGTTGAACTTCATTATCCTACTAGAAATAAAGATGGCAAAATAACATTAGAATATATGACCGCTCATTTGTCATACATCGGCATCTGATAATTCAGAAAAAAATG
>NC_051407.1:34671715-34672080 GCF_015228065.2 Penaeus monodon
AAACCTCGTGGCTAATCAGTGTATATGTTCCTAAACTAAAGGTGATTCTCAAGAAAAATAAAAGCAACTTTCCCGTCCATCAACTCTAAGGCAACCCCACTCTCTTCACACCTCCCGCATGCTTCGAACGCAGACTCCGCCGCCGTAAAGTCACATGAGAAAACGAAGATTCATGGTCTCACGGTTGGCAAGCTCTTGAAAGGTGTCTTTCCCTAGAATCAAACTTCGAAGTGGACGCAGAATCAGAAGCTGAGGAAGTTCATAAACTGAGCATTTGTTTTCACCAGTTTCTTGTTCATGAGGACCAAGAATATTGTGCGTCGCGATCACGGCTCTGTCTGACTTTAGAAATCAGAGGGGAGGAG
>NC_051407.1:34672534-34673105 GCF_015228065.2 Penaeus monodon
CATACAAACAAAGTGCTCCTTACATCACCATAATAACTGACACTTCGCTCTGCACCTCGGCTTGCACGCCAATCCTGGGAGATCAAGCCAAGAAACCCATGTAGAGATGCAATTACAATTTGAGGTCCGGTTTGAGGAACGTGCGTTCTTCCTGTGGTCATTCAGAGAACACTTGTTGGAAAATTTGACTTTGAGTGCAATAAAAATTTATACGCATTTTTTTCCACTTTGCTTCTAACATGATGAAATTATCATCTTTATTAACCTCTGATTTACTTTTTTTCTATTTAGCATTGTCTTTGTTTTTTTTCTTGAGACAACTCTCTCGTTCTCCCGTATTTATCTTTCATTTAGTCCCAATCTTCTTCCCTTCCATTCCCCCATTCTTATTCTTTCTCTTTTCCACTCAGCCCCTCTGTTTTTCTCTTTCGTTCCCACTTTCTCTCCTCTTCTCTGTCCTATTTCTTTCTCTTTAATCACTGAGTCTTTCTCCTTCCATTCGACTCGCATTCCTTTCTTTCTGTTTCCCATTCCCTCTTTCTCTGATCATCTTTTCCTTCTTCCCAATCCT
>NC_051407.1:34673950-34674139 GCF_015228065.2 Penaeus monodon
TGTGTGTATACATATTGCTTCTTTTCTTTCCTTCTCTTTCTATAAAAAATGTAAAATATGTCTAAAAAAGGAAAACAACTTTTTCCCCGAGTGCAAGATTGCAAATGAATTTATTCCTTCCGCACGTGGGCTGCTCAGTAATATTCATGCCAGTTAAGATTATTGGCCGAATCATTCAGATTACGCAAG
>NC_051407.1:34674422-34675131 GCF_015228065.2 Penaeus monodon
CTATATTAATCCACAGATTTACCTGGCATTCTTAGTAGCAAGATCTGATTTATCTGCATAACTTCGGGACATATGATACCAATGAAGGCAACCTTGAGAAAGGCACCACTACATACAAATTTAGTGCCATCTCCTCCGGTGTCAATCAGGGTATCGCCTATTATAGTTTGAGTTACTAAATGTTTTCGTATGACATTACACACAAGTTATAAAATGACCCACAAGCACATATCAAACACATCCCTAAAAGTGGTTATCAAACAAGAAATGCAAAGGGTATCTCGGGATTATATTTTTTGTTTGTTTTTTGTTTCCCCTAAACTCTCGTTATTTTCATTGTAATCAGTGAAAAGAGAGATGGATTTTTTCTGTGGTGGAAAATTTTTGGCAAATTCAGTTAATATTTTTTTTCCTCATAGCTGCATCTATTTTGCATGGAGAAACTGTAGCTTTAAAAAAGTGATAATATTGATTTCATTGATTACAATAATATTTAGTTAATTACACTATAGATTTAAAACTATTCTGCTTACTAGAAATATTTATTCTTTGTAATTAAACGGTGATGTTATGCTACATACTTTATTTTGCAATTCCAGAGTTATTGTTATGGAATAATAATGGTCTCATGCAGCAGAAACTGAAATTAAACATATGAGTTTAATATCGTGCGGACCTGAAGCAAGAATTCGTTTAACATTAACAAGAA
>NC_051407.1:34675904-34676154 GCF_015228065.2 Penaeus monodon
AACGGGAATTGAAGAAGGTTCATTACTTTATTGCTTACTTCACAGTCATGGAAATTTCTATTACCAATGTTTTAATAAACATATTGCTTTAATAAAAATGTAGCTGTTGAGTTAATTCTTGGGGAATATTCCCAGGTGGTGGCGGCTACCAAGATTTATACATTGATTTCATTTGTTTGTTTTTTGCAGACAGAATCGAGTTGAGTTAATCTAGAAGTTAAATCTATTAATTTATTGTCAATACGAAAGA
>NC_051407.1:34676172-34677604 GCF_015228065.2 Penaeus monodon
GTAATAACCTTACTTTACTGACAGTTTCATTAACTTTATATAGATATGCCAAGCAATAATTTTGTGATGTTAGTCACTTAGATCCAGAATCCATCTCCCTACTTTGTAATATGTTATATTTGATTCATGCTGTTAGGCCACATCCAATTTTTTTCTTGCATAGCTGGCCCGCCGATAATTGTCCATGGAAAAGCAGAAAGTTATAATAATTCCTACCGAAATATTTCCGCTAATATTGGAATTTTTGGCCTCTTGTTGGTGTATTAGAAGGGCTGAGAGTCCATCATCTATAAATAAAGTGGCCGATGTTGGTCTCACGTCGTGGACGAAGCTTTGATAAACGGAAAATCGAGGATTATTACTTGAAAACTGTCCTCTCCAAGACCAATCCACTGACGACGCCAACATCATCTCTTAATGTACATGCATCATCCATGGGAACAGAGGGGGCAAACATGTAGTTATCAGTCATGGGAATGTTTGATTGCAAGTATGTTTAGTTTATTGTGCAACCCCTTTGAACCCCTTTGCTGGTGGAAGAACCATATTCGATGTGGTAATGAAGGCTCTTAAGAGTCATGCGTCCTTGTCAGAGAAGGCAGGACTCCCCCTAGCCTATGACATAAGCATGTACTTTAGGCCTATGTCGTCTGTGCACTGTTCTTTGTGTTTGTCTACATTTACCTACAATGTTCTTCATGAAGATATGACAACAAATCACTGTCCAGACCAGCTGCACTTCGGAAGCAGTGTGGTATAGCAACCCTTATCTTGAATCAGAAAGCTGACGACATGGTCCAAGGCAACCGTAAGCTCCGGCGTTTTACTCCGGCTTGGCTCTGATTGGCTACCTTTCCTTGAGTCTCATTGGCTGCTGTGAATATGTCACAGTCAAATTTTATTTAGGAAAGATGTGAAAGCTCATGTCTACACTAATAATAAAAACGTGAGCAAAGGCGCTCTAATAAGCGCCATCTATTGAGGGAGCTGCAAACTAAAAGTCAGAAATGGAATAAAGCACCTTCAGTATTCCTTACAATTTGTTGCATTTATTGAGTTCAAGAAATGGCAGTTATGTGTCTTTTGAATAAATGCATAGATTAACGTACTTTTGAAAATTAGCCATTATATGTGTGTGATTATCATATATGATATATAAATAGTATTCATAACCGCCATCTGTTGAAGGAGGAATAAATGCAACGTTTTTCGTGCCTGTTCAGACGAAAATCTGTTTTAACCATAATAGATTATGAAAGAGCCTTCATTTAAAACAATGTTCAGGAATTGAATATTCAGCAAAGCGTAAATTATTGAAAATTAAAGAATATTATTAACAAAAAGTTGATTAACTAAAACAATTATCTAGACAGTCTTAATGTAACAAAACGACATACATAATTAAATTCGGATTTCTAAATAAACATAATAA
>NC_051407.1:34678102-34678446 GCF_015228065.2 Penaeus monodon
ACATAACTAGATATCACAAGATAACACGATAAAAACTAGATATCACAGGCAAACATTATCAGATATTATAGATAACACAAGATAATATAGCTAGAAATAAGATCCTGCAAGATAGCATAACCAGATAACACAATATAACAGTCTTAGATATCACAGGATAACAAATAGATATTACAAGATAACATAAATAGATGTTATCTCTTAATGTCTATTTATGTTATCTTATGTCAACTAAATATCACAATAATTAGATATCAGGGGACAACACAGGTTTTCAAAAAATATCATGAAATATAAAACTATAGCACGATATTAAAAATAAAACACAATATCAAAAATATAAG
>NC_051407.1:34678526-34678673 GCF_015228065.2 Penaeus monodon
TATTATTTGGGTTACTATAGGATAATCTGTGTTATTGTACCCCACATAATCTTTTGAATATATTTTTTTGGTTTATTTTGTGATATTAGTGTTATTTTTTTTAGATATACGTTGATTTTTTATATAGTGTATTTTAATATCGTGCAC
>NC_051407.1:34678747-34678839 GCF_015228065.2 Penaeus monodon
CGATATATAAAAAGTGGCACGATATTTAAAAAATAACACTATATCACAAAATAATACCAAACAGTATATCAAAAGATATGAGTAAATAACAC
>NC_051407.1:34679027-34682127 GCF_015228065.2 Penaeus monodon
TTCTAGGATACTGCTCCGGATGATTCATTGGATGAGTGGATAGCAATGAAGTAGCATGAGTGGAAGTCTTTGTAGCAAAGGAAAGATGAAGATGGAGGAGAGACGTATGTATGTATTTTGGAAGTATCATGCAGATTCTGGGTGACGAAACTAAGTCAGGGGAGACTCGTAAAGTGGTTGGCCGAAGCAGAAGCGGAGAACTAGTAAGGCCCAATGGAAGTACAGACCGCCAACCTAAGGAGCCTAGCAGTAATACCTGCCCGCCGTTTGCGTCGCAAGCGGCGGCCAGGAAGCAGGCTATCTAGTGAACAGAGGATAGAAATGTGGGCCAAGGAAACTAAGCAGCTCAACGGTGACTGTAAATATTGAAGGGATAGTTGTTGGTTTGTGTGATATGGGGAAGGAAGTTTATGTATTTGCGACCATGTGGGATAAAGGTGCAACCGGTTGAAGTTAGTATTAGGTCAGTAGGTGGTGGTTTATTACTGTGTAGAGGTAATATAAAAAGTTACTTTCGGAATCTGTGCGGCTAAGGTTGATGTAGTGTTCTTGGTTTGCGATAGGGTGGGAGAGAGTTACATTTGTTTATTAGACATTGTTGTTGTCAAAGCTGGCAGAGGTATGGCCGGTAATGTACAATCTTTGTAAAGCAAGTGTTAACTGGTGAGAGTAGAAGGACTATATCAGCGATGTGAGGGCACTCCGCATTAACCAGAAAAGCACAAATACTGGTACTTTCGCCATCTAGTATGAAATTAGTGCCAGTCTGGATCCCGCAATTGAGGCTGGCAGAAAGCCAGGTAGTGTTGATTGAGCCACTGACAACAACAGGAAGAATGGGTTCCTGAGGGTATAGTAATGCTCTCTGCTATGATCCTTATAAAGAGTGGGAAGGTATATATGTTGGTATCAAACCTACCTGAAACAACTTGTAAATTTAGAAGGAATTGGTAGATAGGCAGAGCTCCGAGAGCAGAGGAACTAGAAGAGAGGGAAGTTAAACGCTACGGCATTAACTTGATAAGAGAAAAGTTCCCTGAAGTAGAAATCACTGATGAACATTTAACTACAAATCAAAAGTAGTGTGTAGTAACACTTTTGGAAGAATATAGTGACGTTTTTGCTAATGCCCAATATACCATACCGTTGACAACTGAGCAAGCTATTAAAATACCATACAGACGAATACCACCAAATCAGGTCCCAGAGGTAAAAGAACACATCAAAAAGTTATGCGAACATAAGTCCTTATTCTGCTGCAATTGTCGTGGTGCGCAAGTGCGATAACACTTTAAGGCTGTATATAGATTACAGACAACTCAACAAATACACAATTAGAGATGTGTTATCTCTGCCAAGGATTGATGAGGCGGTTGAAGCACTTGCAGGTGCAAAGGTTTTTTTAACACTTGATTTAGCTGCAGAATATCACTTAATGCAAGTACACCCACAAGATGAGCATAAAACTGCACTTAGCACACATTTGGCCATTATTAATTTTAAAATTTTCCAATGGGATTATCGAACAGTTCAAGCACATTTCAGCATTACATGGAGAGGATTCCGGGAGACAGGGTTTTTGCTACATTATTGGAATATTTAGATGATATAATTGTGTTTAGCAGAACGGTTGAGATTCGGAGAGATTCGGAGCTGGGCTATCACAGAAGCACGATGGGAAGTGTCATCCAGTATGTTATGCCAGTAAAGGTCTAAGAAATTCTGAAAGAAACATGTTGAATTATAGCTCAGGAAAGTTGGAAATATTAGCATTGAAGTGAACAGTTGTGACTAATTCAAAGATTATTCAGCGTGAAGGGAATTTATTATTTATATAGATAAAGTCCTTTGAGTCATCTAGAGACCTCTAAGGAGGGGCCGAAAGTCAGTGGGTATATGATCTGCAACAAGCCTGGCAGGGATAACACAGTAGCTGATGAGCTAAGTAGGCTGACACAGGAGGTAAAGAGTCATACATATGAAGAATACACGGCAATGGCAGTCACCAAAGACATGCATGTGGGAGAGCTTTAGCCGGGTGTGGGATTAAAGTATGTGCAGAACGAGATGAAATGTTTCAACGGGATTTGCCAGATACTGGAGAGTCAAATGTCTAAAGGGGAGAAGAGGACTGCTTAAAAGATGGTTTTCGACAGTTGTGTATAAAAGAGAATTTAATTTTACAGGATGGAATTATTTGACATTTAAAGAACGTGTGAATAAGTTTGTGGAAATTATCCAAGTATTGCCTCCAAAGTTACAAGGGCAGTTATTGCACGCCGGTCACGATAACTTAGAACCTTAGTTTAGTTAAAAGTCAAGGGTACAGTCAACTACTGTAGGAGTATACGTGGCTGGATGTGACAGATGTAGCATAGCTTAAAGAGACACTAAAGCTGCATGCTTTACTGTGGAGATTAGACATGAGCAAACCCTGGGAAATGTTAGCCCTTAATTCCACTATTTTAGAAAAGAATGGGCCTTGAAAATGTTTTAATTGTTAGATGTCTTCAGTCGGTAGTCTATTGCTTTTCCAACGAAAGACCAAAAAACAATAGCAAAGATTTTTAAAGAACATTTTTGATAGATTTGGAGCTCCAGATAGATTATTGTCAAACCAAGGGAGAATCTAAATTCCGTAATTAAACAGTTTTGCAATAGTTATGGGGTAGAGTAAATTAGAATGACAGCATATCATCCACAAGGAAATGGGTGTTGCGAGAGTTTTAATGGAACTTAGTAACGTTAGATGGAAGAGCAAAGAATAAATGGCCTGAACACATAAATGCCTTCCTTGTCCATTATAATGCAACCACAGGATACTCCCTTTCAGTTGGTCTTTGGCAGGAAGCCTAAGTTACCTCAGGATCTTATAGTAAGCTCTTCATCAGAGGATAATATTAATGGGCCGGGTGAAGTAATAATTACAGATTTGATTAGTTCAAATAAAAATTTAAAGTGATGAAAGAAAGGCGAAAGAATGAAAGTAAAGGGAAAAGGAGTCATGAGGAAGCGAGAATGTAAGACTGACGCCGAAATGTAAACACAGGGGGCTGACGCCAGAGTTTATAGAAGTAGGAAGTGGTAAGTCTGGCTGATG
>NC_051407.1:34682166-34682523 GCF_015228065.2 Penaeus monodon
ACGGCTGGAAAAGCAGATGGACCAGAAAGAAAGACAAGAGAGTAGGTAAATATTACACCAGTTACAGTATTGTTTGGGTAAGAGGATGAAGTAATGAAATATTATTATGCCATTTCCCATACCGTTAAATCAAGCTGAGTAAAGAAGCGATGATGGAAAAAGGAATAATATTCTTGTGCCAGTTTCAATGCTGTTAAATCGGGATGGACAAGAGGTTAAGATGTGGCTCAAACTTCCGAATGTGTTCCTTTAGCAAAAGTGTGCGTGCAAGATTTGACTTTCTGCAAGTATATTACACATAGAAAGTTTTGAATGACTGGGCTCAGAGTGGAGCTGAGCCAAAAAACAACGAGCGAT
>NC_051407.1:34682984-34683394 GCF_015228065.2 Penaeus monodon
ACTAGGCGTAATTCACAAATCCTCAGCAGCGAAAACGTACTTTATAAAACGTGAAAAAAGTCTTGCTAAAAATGAACAAAAAGAAAGTAAAGAACGAAGATAATATAATGGTTTTCTAACAATCAACAGGGTTTCCGGTGTGGATTTGAAAAGTGCTGTGTCACGTCCCAGGTACGTACGAAAGACGCGGGGCGTGAGGTGTGAAGCGTGAGGCGAACGGAGCGAAGAGGCCATAGGTGTGAAGAAAGATGAGCGAGGAGATGTAGAGGAAAAGTGACGGAAAGTGAGGACGCAGCTACAAACCACCCGGACTTCACGTGTGAGGGATGTCTAAAGAGTTTATTGGGTAAATGGTGCAGTAAAATAAGGGTGCGATAAAATCATTTGATTTTTATTTTGCTGATTTATAT
>NC_051407.1:34685083-34685670 GCF_015228065.2 Penaeus monodon
CCCCTCTGAATCACTACATACTCTTTTTCACGCAAGGGACGAAAGCTTTGTATACACAATTGAAATTATATAATCTACAAAAAAGAAAGAAAAAAATCGTTTCCTTGATTTCCCACGAGTCACCTCTCAATGTGAAATGCAGGGAAGGCGAATCGCTATGTTGCCTATCATTTACCTTATCTCTTTCTTTATCTACGCTTTATTTTGGAAGGCAGAACATAAAGGAGATTATAATAAAATCTCAGTAATATACAGCTGATAAGGAAGTGAATTAAGCTATCGTATCGTACACATTCCCAAATCCAGTTTTATGTAAAATGTACACGTAATTCCTTTTATCTCTGTCCAATCTCAGGAAAGGAAAAACTGGCAACTTACCAACTGGTGTTCTTCGTTTCGGCTCGTCCCTTTAAGAAAAAGAAGTCGTGTAGAGAAATAAAGGTTTTGTATATGATTTTTAGATATAATAAAAATGTTTTAGCATATGTATAAAGTGTGACCTGATTAGAATGAAAAAGAGACTTAGCCAAGTAGAAGAGTTTGAGTTTTCTTTTCTTTCATTCCCCAGAAATAACCTATAACAGAAA
>NC_051407.1:34686421-34686830 GCF_015228065.2 Penaeus monodon
CAGAGCTGCAACAGAGCATCAACAGGCGGCAACAGGTCACGGATCCTGAAGCGGGAATCAACAAGTTTAGCGAAGAAAAACAGAAGAGGCTTTGGCAAGACTAAGATGGAGTGGTCGAGGTGTCTGATTCCAAGCCATTAGCCACAACCCATTAAAGTGCAAGGAACTGATACTGGAGAGTGTGTGAAGCGAGCGAGTGGTTAGCAACACAGCTACTTAAAAAAAGACGTAATTATACATAAAACAATAATTATACATTAGTCGATGTAAAAGTGCTCGAAGTAATGGTAAGAAGAAGAAAACGAATAAATATATACAACTAAGCAAAAATATATGATTTCTCATTAAATACGAATAGGGGAAGTAAACGCTTTACTAGAAAAAAACGACTAATATGCTTTAATATTTC
>NC_051407.1:34686859-34686978 GCF_015228065.2 Penaeus monodon
CTAAGCAGAAAAGGCTCAGCAACTGGTTACTAAAGTAGCGTTGGAAAAATGTAATAATTATGAAACAAACAGACTTAACCATATATCACGAATTACTATCAAAACAGAGAATAGAAGGG
>NC_051407.1:34687092-34687428 GCF_015228065.2 Penaeus monodon
AACAGCAATCCAGTGCGAGTAAATTGACTAGTATAGTTCCTAGAAAATTTTGACATTCATGGGTGAGCGTGAAACGAGAGCGAGAGGGTTATTGAATCTGACGTAGTTTGAAATGACAGCAAACCCGATAACTGCGTTTACACGTGAACTAGAGATTTAGTTTTAGTATATATAGTGAACGACTAGTATTAATGATAAAATTTACGAAACAATTCGCAAAAATTAGGTACAAGTATTCAATAAAAGAAAAATCCACGTAAACACGATATATTTCACACGATCGACGATGTTGAAAGCGTAAAGGTGACACAGTAAACGGTTAAACATGCATGTAAC
>NC_051407.1:34687565-34689312 GCF_015228065.2 Penaeus monodon
CTTTTTATTTAATGTCCCATAAACACGGATGGGACTATTATCTTTAACAAAGTGCGAGCAGCGCAAAATCTTCGTAGTCATGACGTATGGGTCTGTCAGCAGATGCAATAAGGTGACTTGCATTGAACAGCTTTGTGGCTTTCTTGGTTGGGAGATAAAATATAAGTATACAAGGTGCGTTATCTGGTGTCGGCCATGTCTTGGCTGCGCGGTAGCGGTGGTAATCAAGAAATGCTGGGGATGCTCAGTGACATGTGATTATATACGGGTTATCGGTGACCCCGGAAACATCGAGGGTTCTGGAAGGAACTTATGTCAAGAAGTGTGAGGTGTTCTCCATGGGTCTCACAGGGTGACGCAAAACCATCTGGTCTTACATTTGTTTGACTGCCTTATTTTACATGCCATGCAGTGGATCTTCATCCGTGGAGCCTAGATAGATACAGAGATTCAAATATTACGAATGCTAGCCTTAGGGAAAATAGCACTGAATAAATGGATATCGCCTGAATGATAGTCATCTGTCCTGTGAAATAGGTTGTGATGTGTGTCTGTCTGGTGTCCTTGAAACTCTTTAAACTGCGAAGCATTGCGGTGGACTTGGTAAACAATATGAGTTACATATTCAAATAGATATACCTGATTTTACATTCCATAAATTAAAGTATCCTTCAGTAATATATGATTTTCGGTTTTCTTGCCACCACTTGTGCTTAAACATTTCAGAGTTATTTCCAAATGACAAGGAATATTTGTGAGCATTCGTGAACAGATAATGCAGTCAAATTAATTCAATATATAAAACTTCTTTGGTCATCTTCAAAGACATTGATGTTGAATAATAACTTTACTATCTTTTAGAGGATGGCCTCTTTGAATATCTTTAAATCAACTCTCAGCACTGAATGCAAAACCAAAGAAAAGTGAATTACTCGTTCCATTTGCCTCAGTTTCTATATTTTTCTATCGCTATCTGTGTATCAGTTCCGAAGCACTTTGAACCCTAAAACAACATAAATAGGAATTTAGGTGTTTCAATACGAGCTATTATTTGAGATAAATTTTAAAAATATATTTCGATTTTACGTGATTGTAAATAGAGATTACAAAGATATTAAAAAAAGTGCTCCTGTATCAGATGTGTACCTGTAATAACTACTACAGATACCATGAACGAAATTAAATGAAAGCTCATAGTATGGCAACCGTTTCATAGATTACTCTTTTTTTTCAGATTTCCATGCTTTGATGATATAAAACCTCCTCATTTGATTTCGTCCCAGTATCTCCTATCAAGTATTCGTGTGTTATAGGCGTTCATTGGCGAATTTCATTACCACAACTTCACAAATGTGTTCACGATATGCATTATCCAGCATCCTTAACGAGTAATATAGAAGATTTAATTTATGTGAATTGAAAAAATAAATGTTCTTGGTCCAACGAACGTGCTTTGTCGCACATTACAACATAACAACATAACAATATAACAATGTAGCAATATATGTCGTTTGATTACCTTTACCTATCTTGCGTGGGAGATCAAACCAAGAAATCTACATAGATATTGGAGCTAAGATGTCTCTCGGCCACAGGATATTGGCAAGGTCACTCTGGAGAGAGATGTCATCCCATTAATGCTTCAACAAGCTCTGGATGAGGGCAGCTGGTTATTGCCTGACAAAGCTCTTGTTGCTACTGGGTCTTGCTCTGGACGCTGTGCAAATTGAGGGAACTGTTTGTTCAA
>NC_051407.1:34689741-34689866 GCF_015228065.2 Penaeus monodon
GGGGGGGGGTGCACATAGACAGCGATCAAAACTGTGATTTCAGTTTTAGCTTCCATGTTAGCTGTAACATTTAGAGATGGGAGAAATTCCTTTGATTCACCTGGATAGGGCTCTGCCTGCCCCCC
>NC_051407.1:34690386-34690784 GCF_015228065.2 Penaeus monodon
ACCCTCACACAGTATTCCTATCGCAAGCCAATACATCATATATCATGTGATTGGTGTTATCCTACCGTAGCTGTCATGTCTAGAGGATCGAACTATGAACAATGTATAGAGTTTACCTTACTATTTTCTGCAGCCGCTTCAAGGGAACCTTTTCAGAAAATCGTTGTGGACATGGTAAAAGCCAGGCGAATTGCATATTCAAGAGGATTCATTCCCTAGTCTGTTTTGTTAATTAATGTAAGCTTCACCTTCCACTCACTCGTGTCGCTTTTTCAGCATACAAATGCGACTCAACTGAAAACACTTCACGATCTTTTTGTGCGGAGGAAAAGAACTGTTTATGGATATATGCAAACGATATAAGTTAGTAATATTTGTGATCCTATAAAGGTAAGTGA
>NC_051407.1:34692558-34692965 GCF_015228065.2 Penaeus monodon
TAGTCCAGTATGGCACACACACACGGAACGGCTTGGTCTAATGCTGATATCCTGGCGCGAGGCAAGAGCTGACCTTTTCTCTTCGAATGTGAACTGAAAGATTTTCACATGTCTCGAGGAAGGCACATGGAGCTCGGGGTATGCGTGGACGTTTATGATACCTGAGTAAAGGATGAGTCACGGAAGTAGACAAGTGCGTACATGCCTGAACAGGCCATACTGGAATTCTGTTAAGCAATATAAAATCGAAATAAATAAAACATTTTTTATGGACTCCTTGCAATGGCTCCCTAGCCTCTCATTCATCTTATACACCTTATCAGCGTCAGTGTATAATGCCCCACGCGGAATAGGTGGCAACTTATCTCGCTTTCCAATATCCTCGCCATCTACCTCTCCTTCCTGCC
>NC_051407.1:34693001-34693173 GCF_015228065.2 Penaeus monodon
GATGTTCAAATCTATGGGAAGCTCTGAATTCATCTGCTGGCGTATAATACATTACAAATGAAATCAAAATTTAGTATAATTTAGTGTAAAAGTTCTTCTTGCAAGAAGCCTTGGATGCGCAATCTATCTAGTTGAAATTCGTTGGTTAAAGTTTCTGTTTTATGCATCACGA
>NC_051407.1:34693594-34693967 GCF_015228065.2 Penaeus monodon
TCGTAAACCATGTGATTATTAGGAAAGCATCCTCATCAAATCCTATTACTAAAGACTTATGTATCAAGAGTCTCTCGGAACACATTTAAATGTTATACAATAATTTGAATCTTCTCCAACGTCTGGTTACTTTTCGATACCTTTCCGTTATTTGATTTTACCTCAATATCACAGAATATACCCTTTGCTTCCCATCATTTCAAAGACTTTTTTCAGCTACATTTTCTTATATAAACTATATTGTCTTCAGAAATCAATGTCGAATACCGTGGCATAAAACTTTCCCATTCAAAGTTGTGGAGATATCGACTCCGTTATTCCTTATCAAATATATCATATTTTCCGACAGAAGTTTGCACTGCAGCCTATGATC
>NC_051407.1:34694886-34695124 GCF_015228065.2 Penaeus monodon
TATTAACATAGACTTATTACAACGATCTCCTTCGACTGGCTGTCCGTCGACTCGCCAGATGAACGGAATGATCTATTTGACCTTTTAACTTGCAATGTAAATATGATGTAGAACTTGTACATTTCCCTTTTGCAAATGACAGCCTGGCAGAACAATTAGAAGTGAGGAATTTTACCGAATTGGTTTCACGATTACTGTGAACTGCAATGTCTGTCAGAAAAAAAAGAAAAAAAAATAC
>NC_051407.1:34695267-34695455 GCF_015228065.2 Penaeus monodon
CTTTATATATGTATATATATGCTACATATAAGGCATCAATAATGAAGTGTAATTCCCATTAATGTCGACTTGTATAATAATTACTGCATTAGTAGTAGGAGAACATTTATATTTATTCAGATTTAGACTATTGCTCATATTCTGTGGCAATAAGCAAGATGAAGTCTTAAAGGATAATTAAAGGAAAA
>NC_051407.1:34695709-34695991 GCF_015228065.2 Penaeus monodon
GAAAAACGAGTTTCGTGTTCAAGGATTTTTTCCGGAAGTACATTTATCTCTGCAGCCATCAGAAGCTGAAACAAAAAAGTGACCAAGGAAATGGAGGCCATATTCCCCACAAGAGACAATTTGAAGTACTAAGCAATGCAGAATAAAAACAAGAATTGTAGAAAAGGCACCAAAAACACATTCTTAAAGAAACGAACCATTTTGAAAACATGTTAAATACAAACCATTGTATCATCGGTTTACTTACCTTAGAATATTCTTTGAGCAACAGGTACAGTCAGA
>NC_051407.1:34696159-34696285 GCF_015228065.2 Penaeus monodon
AAAGGCATTTTTTTCATCAGTAAAGAACTTTGAACCAACTGACACGGCAATTTTACAATAGCCCCATTTTACAATAATATTTTTCTTTTGCTAGCTTATCTCCCTTCTTCCTACAGTCATGTTTAA
>NC_051407.1:34696383-34696676 GCF_015228065.2 Penaeus monodon
AAAACGTTTATGCTTGGGGACCCCAAGACACAGAACTGACGATTCTGGTCTTGAAAGCTACGTATTCAGATTAATACATCAGTAAAGAATTTTCGGGGGCTCTTGGAAATGGCCTGAAATGCGTCTTTGCGAATGTATTATAAACAAAGTGAATTGCATACTGAAAAGGATACATCGGGATATTCTAGTTGATAAAGATTAAAAGCTTTACCTCGTATTTAGAATTTTCTGATTTATTTCGTGCCGAGAATTACAAATACGTTCCCTGACAGTGTTTGACGATTTTTCCTTAA
>NC_051407.1:34696785-34696953 GCF_015228065.2 Penaeus monodon
AGGAAAAGGAACTTCGACTTACAGCCTCAAAGAACTTAATGTCCATATCACAGTGTAACATTCATAACAAAGAAACGTTCCCATTGATTTCCCTAGAGGCAGCACTTAGAACTCGATGAGAAATTCGGAATAAATGGATCTCTCTCTCTCTCGTTTCCTTTTTAATCT
>NC_051407.1:34697124-34697582 GCF_015228065.2 Penaeus monodon
CCCCCCCCCTCTCTGTCTCATACTTTATTTAGTTAAAGGAACGAAAGACAGCTAATCCTCAATAGTGCATTCGTTGTGAAAATAATATCTAAGGCTATATGCATAATACGTTGAGCATTATAGCTTTACAAAGTTCTTTAGTAGGAAAATGAAATATCATATGACGCCTGATCTTTCTAACCTAGGTCTGTTGTCCTCCTTGAGAGATCGAACCACGAGACACATATTGATACATCGTGACCACGGGGTCTTGTGAGGGACAGCTTTGAGTGACACCATCAGATTAGTGTCTGAAGGAACTCTGTTCTGGGAGGAAATGCAAGAACATCTGGATGTTGCAGAGGTTTGGTCTACTTTGCCCTTCGAGAACATCTCTGTACGTAATAAGACCAAAAGGAACTGCGAAGGAAATTAACTATATTATAAACGTTACTT
Source organism: Penaeus monodon (assembly GCF_015228065.2). Taxonomy (NCBI): domain Eukaryota; kingdom Metazoa; phylum Arthropoda; class Malacostraca; order Decapoda; family Penaeidae; genus Penaeus; species Penaeus monodon. Next base: position 34,697,560 of record NC_051407.1, read on the forward strand.
GTTAGATCCTCTTTTCTGATACG
>NC_051407.1:34697615-34698245 GCF_015228065.2 Penaeus monodon
TTTGAGCAAAAGAAAGATAAATTGTAAGCGTCCTTCGAACTAATCCCGTCGAAATTTTGTGAAAAAAGAAGAAATAAGTAAAAACGCTTAAAATGCTTGGTGTTGGATGTACAATAAAAAAAATGTTAATCCCTTAATGGAAATGTGATATGCTTATATACTTCACTCTCCATCTTTGTATTATTTCCTCTTCTATGCTCTCTCTCCCTATATATTTAAATGTAATTGGTTTTGATTGCCTTGATATCACTCGATAATATCCTTTTCAAATAATCTCATTTGCTTATGCTGCAAATATAAATACACAAAGACTACAAAGTTCATCCTATGCAACTCACCTACTGTACATTTACGAAACGTACTCGACTTCAGATAAGTTATATAAAATCGAGGATTCTTTTTTAACAAATCCATCAGAATTGTGAGATGAGATCATCCTCCAGTGCTCTTTTTCCTACCAAGGGTTATCGGAGTTCGAATTACTCATTCATATACTGCCCTTCACATCCTCCTTTCTTGCTTTTTTACGTTATGATTGCTGTTGCAGGATTCTAGCTAAGCTATGGGAAAATTTCAGAAAAGAACGTTTATCAGAGAATATTTCAATTCCAGACGTTTCACACGAACATT
>NC_051407.1:34698312-34698672 GCF_015228065.2 Penaeus monodon
TTTACACTCACATACACGATAAATTCCTAATTTTATCCCAGGACACTCAAAAAATACTTTACAAAATAAATCGCTCACAAGATTATTTTACCACACGTGCCAGGCATGCTTTTCATATTCATGAGATGTGGTAAAATCTTTAAGTATTATCCATGCTTGGGGTTTGAATGTGACCTACTGAAACAGATGTATAAATATTACTCTTGCGTAGGTTTGCACGCGTGTAAATGTAAAAGTATGAGCGATCCTTTGGCAGTGTCGCAAATAAAGCAAGATGCAGAAAATGTCTCGATGATACTCTGAGAACTGCCTTTTGACAGACGCAATTGACAACGAAAACGTTAACAGTGGCGGAAAGGA
>NC_051407.1:34698782-34698899 GCF_015228065.2 Penaeus monodon
GGGAAATTTTTTTCTAACCCTCTTCTTCGATTTTAAACCCACATTATCAAACCAAATATAGGAAATTAAACGAACCAAATGGTTTATAAACGACAATATTTACATTCTCTCTTCGTG
>NC_051407.1:34700228-34700573 GCF_015228065.2 Penaeus monodon
AACGAAATAATTTTATAACGTGATGCCATGACCATGATACTAAGAGCTCTTAGAAAACAAAAGTAATAAACGTTGTAAACAGCAAGTAAAAAAGAATTGTGATTTGTTGCCATTAACACAGTGAAGTAAAACCTTAAAAAAAACAACTCAAGAAACACGTGAAGCCAAAGTGCATGTTATAAACTATCTTGTTACGACGATTTAGGTAGTATGAGAACAACCACTGTCAGCAAGTTTTCTATAATGGATGGGAAGTTACTGGAAGACTGTTTTACTTTTACTCCTTAATTTCATTCGTATTCAGGTACTATGACTGTTTCACTACTTTTAGAGGCATGTGTCCTT
>NC_051407.1:34702625-34702737 GCF_015228065.2 Penaeus monodon
TTGCTGGCTTGAGCACAGGAAAGAACAAATCACGAAGAGCAACTTGAATTAAAATGTATTTTAGCAGACAAGTTAGTGAGATGATCATCCTACTGAAAATCACACGAGCGCG
>NC_051407.1:34703068-34703132 GCF_015228065.2 Penaeus monodon
CCTCTAGAGTTAAGCGAGGAAATAACTTGTTTCCTTGGGAGAGACTATGGTTCCAGTAATAGCA
>NC_051407.1:34703162-34703233 GCF_015228065.2 Penaeus monodon
GTCCTTACATAAATTGTAGTATTATATGGTTCAGATAAAAAGGAATATTCTTTTTTTTCCAAGGAATAAAG
>NC_051407.1:34703271-34703839 GCF_015228065.2 Penaeus monodon
TTTTTCCTCACTGTTCTACAAATGTAATACGCCTGTGATAATATTGCATCCATATTAGTGTTTGTAACGAAATGGTATTTTTTGTGCTATTGATAAAAATTTCGTATGAGACAAATAAATATCTTTATATTTAGTATAATAGGATATGTGTATGTAAGAATGTGTCTGTACTAAGGCATACGGAAACTTTTGTTTTATGTATGAAAGATTTATAACTATAGTTTAATCTATTCTTCTTGAATTGTATTTAAACTCTCACGAATCCAATTAGTAAATGACGAGTATGAACTCTAAATTAGATTCTTTTAATGTTTAAAAGAATGACATTATGTTTTTTTTTAATTGTATCATTAACAGAAAATTATACTATTCTCAGGAAGAAAACAATCATATTTCTTACTGAAACATAATACCGCATTATAGGTCAAGCCAAAATAAGAGTTATTATTGTGCTGTTTAAAAAAAAAGAAATAAGTTTGCTATAGATAAACTTTGTACAAGTACTATAACTAACATATAAGCTTCAGTGAAAAAAAGGCTTTAAATAGTCTTCAAATGACAAAGGCCA
>NC_051407.1:34703932-34704456 GCF_015228065.2 Penaeus monodon
TTTTCCTTGCAGTTTTAAGGTCCCAATAGTTTCCAAAATCAAGAAGAATATGCTTTAAAGCTGAAATCGTATGATGATGTTAATAAATGATTTATGTTCCATTTCTAAAAAAAAAAAAAAAGATAATGCTGTTCTAGAGGTGTCTGAAAATTTGATCCTGGAGTTTCCGAAATGTTTATTCACGTCTTGATGGCCTACGGTACATGTTAATACGGTATTTATGTGGCATGTTCATAAGACGTTAATAATTATCCTTTTAACCAAGTGATTACGGAAGCAAAGAATATGAGGAATATGTGGAAAAGTTGGTTAAAAAATATCGATCTTTTTAGGTAAGTGCATATATTGTGTAATCTCATTTAAAATGTATTAAACTGATTGTTAAAAAGTTTTCAAATATATTAACTGATGGAACCTCAGATTTAGAATCGCAACATTTGTGCAACTCGCACTTGAAATACATATTTTCCACGAAGGCCCTATTAAGAACTTCGGCCTATAAACGAGTTTTAACAATGCAGTTA
>NC_051407.1:34705506-34705577 GCF_015228065.2 Penaeus monodon
AATTAAACTCTGTGATTATTTAGTATCTACTAGATTTTATCTGTTTGTCTATAACGTTACCCCCCCCCCCC
>NC_051407.1:34707159-34707282 GCF_015228065.2 Penaeus monodon
GGTTAGTTCAACACCTATTTTTATGTAGTTTTCACGTATTCATTGTGCTTATATATCTTAGGTTTATATATCGTGTGTATCCAGAACCACTTAATTTGTATAATTGATCGTTTCAGTACTCTA
>NC_051407.1:34707683-34708583 GCF_015228065.2 Penaeus monodon
TACTTTTCTCTTAAACCCAATACAGTTTTCTTCTTTTCCTTTTTCATCTTTTTTTTTAGTCTTTATAGCTCATCTCCTTAAAGTTAGTACCCCTGACTTGCTCCTCTTTGAACTTTTTGTGTTTCTTTGTGCTCTCTGAGTGGAAACTGCAGCAGTGTACGTTACCGTGTGTGTGGTCAGCGATCCAGAGACGAGACGGTACGCTCCAGAGACCCTGAACTCGCACTCCACCGCTTTTCTTACTTGGGGTTACTTCTTTGTATTGATATTTCATTGCCTTTAATGTTATTATTCATTTATGTTCTTGCATTTGTTTTCAGTATCCCCTTTTCTACAGCCTGTGCATAATAAGATTTCATGATGTATTTTATCAATACGTGCTAATAAAATTAGGCTTCATTAATTTTAGTTCACATAATTTTTTTAATTACAGGGAAAGCTTCATTTTTTTTTTTCTAAACAAAAATTACTGACAAAAACCAAGACAGGTTTCCATGAATAATTCCCCAACGCTTTCTCTTTGGTTTATCCGTCCTTGTTTTCGTATATAACAATGAAACATATATCGCCTTGCTATCCTTATCAGCCATGCCTGGAAGATCAAACCAAGACATTTACATAGGTGTTAGAGGTAAGATATCCCTAGGCCACAGGGTATTGGGAGAGCATGGACGTTGATGTTATGTAGGTAATGGTTCAGCAGTCTTGAGTAAGGTGACTAAGGTTGTGGCTGATGAAATCCAGTCAGCCATGCATCACCCTAGATGTAATGCAGATGGTAAGACATGAATATTCGAATATTCGAATAGGATATATCATCTAGGTCCACTATTCAATAATAATCCTTGTAATCCTTCTTATAATATGGCCTATGCCTAGATAACCCCCTCTCCCTGTAAC
>NC_051407.1:34708693-34709041 GCF_015228065.2 Penaeus monodon
CGCGCGCACGCACTAACCCGGCTAAAGTAAAAAAAACAAAAACATCGAGCTGTAAACTTTCGTTCCTGACAGTACTCTAACGGCCAACGTCTTAAATGCATTAAGGGCGCCACACCAGCACTATGTGAAAGCCGAAGTCACCGATGAAGCTAATATTTTTGTGCTAGAAAGGCCAATGTATGAATTGGCCTTCTTGCATGCAGCTACTCAAGGGCTTCAGAAGTAATTAATTTGGCCAATGTCAATATCTGCCGGTTTATATATTTCCTAAGCCACTTTTATTTTAGACTAAAATGGGAGAAAAATTTAAATTAAATTAGGAAGAATGGTTTGAACATCATCAGTGGT
>NC_051407.1:34709160-34709567 GCF_015228065.2 Penaeus monodon
GCAGTGCTTATTAACATGAAATTTAACATGGTTCTTCCGTTATGGAAAACAGAAGTCTGTCTTAAAGAGGCTTAGTTTGATCATTAATAAAACAAGGGACAAAGTGTATTTTATCATGTGAAGTCTCAGAAAAAAGTGACATGTAGCAGGATAAATTCCTACTATAAACCAATAACTAACTGTTTGCAATTAATATTCATACATATAATCGTTTTTTCTTTATAGAAATATATTCATAAACTCGTTTCAGATCATGAGAAATATAATATCCAACGGATATAAGTTGTAATTGGTATTATCGGGGCAAACGGAAGACCTGTTCAAAATAGAGAGTATTTTTTTCTATAATCAGTGAAAACTAATCATAAGCGAGGTGAAACCAAAGGCAATTCGAAAGGATGTGTCTG
>NC_051407.1:34709594-34709714 GCF_015228065.2 Penaeus monodon
GGGTAATAAAACCTTCGGAATTCCTCATTTTATTTCAAGTGATTTAGAAATGCAGACGTAGTCCCGCTGAAACACGAAAGTACTGTTTAAAAGTAAATATTTGGTAGCATTACTAAAACT
>NC_051407.1:34709891-34710056 GCF_015228065.2 Penaeus monodon
AATTACTGGTAAATGTTGCAGTCATACACTTGCTGGAACTACATGTAATCTTCTTGTTAACCAGGGAAGTCGAAGGCATATAGATATATAGATCAGTTCATGTCTCTTACAATGTCCAACGTGATGATGATCTGAAATATTCTGTTCAATCTTAACATTTGAAGA
>NC_051407.1:34711611-34711949 GCF_015228065.2 Penaeus monodon
AAGAAAAGTCTTTTGGGAACTTTGGGCTAAAAAGCGATTTCAAAATGAAAAAAAAATCATACTCTTTCCCTCTTTTTACTTTCTCTCTCTACCATAATTCTATGTGTATCATTTTTATATGTAGTGAAAAAATAACTTATTTATGGTGAAAGAATAACCAAAATGGAAAAAAAGTGTTTTAAATTTGAATTTGAACTCTCCTTCTCTTTAAAATCGGGTGAGAACTTAGTATCTAGTCTTTTTTAAAAGGCGTAACCTTTTTTGGGGGATTCGTACAGCACAGGGGGAACCCGAGAGATGTCTTATATATATGGAAAAGGTATGCGGGGCCCACGGGT
>NC_051407.1:34712113-34712547 GCF_015228065.2 Penaeus monodon
ACTATCCATCTTTCACTCCATCAGTTGAGCGCGACCCCTGACCTCCGTACCCTCTCGTGACCCGAGACCCCCTCGCGAAATCCCCTCCGGTACCTTGGCAGTTTCCCGAGAGTTTGACCTCCAACCTTTACTCTTGCCCGCCAGGTATCCCCAGACACCACCTTTCCTAACCAGTCCCCAAGTCACACGTCTATGCATATTTTTACGGGAAATTACATGTAAATAAAAGTTTATTTATCATCATCTCTTTGTTAATTTTCTTTTTTAAAATTCCTGTTTTTTTACTGTTTACATTTTTGTGGTGACTTTGGGTAAATTTTTTTCACTTAAAATTTTCCTGTTTTTTCATCCATGTCTTTGTGTTTGCCTTATTTATTATTCTTTTTGGTTTCATGGGTTTTCTTTTATCGTTATTATCTGGTTACGCTGGTAGA
>NC_051407.1:34712595-34713502 GCF_015228065.2 Penaeus monodon
ACACCCTCGTTATTTTCTCCTTAAATGAAACCATATTATTAAAATTCTGGACAGTTCCGTACATCAAGGGTTCTATATTCTAAAAGATTTCCCAAAAAAGATTAAATTAAAAAGAAATTTTGTCAGAAAAAAAAATCGCTGCCAAAGATAAAGCTTATAACTTTTGGCGTGAAAAAAAAATATGTATGAAAAAGGAACCCAGACGAAAATTCTCGTAAAAAAAAATATTTCACCTAAAAATTATCCCCCGCGAGTTAATCCCGAGACAGTGATTTTTTCTTATACTTTCCCATTTTACTTCCCTTTTCCGTCCTAATTCCTCCCTGTTCAATATCTCCGGCCATTTAAAATTTTTTCACGCTTTTTTTTGTTTCTTACATTTTCAATTTCTTTTTTTTGCAGAAAATTATTCTGGGCCTTTCAGGGTTTTTTTCCCAATTTATATATTTTCAAGATTTTTTTTTTCCAAATGCGATTTTTTTTGCCTGTAAATTCCAGGAATTTTATTTTTTTTCCCCTTTTCTTTTTATCAATTTTTAAAAATTTTATAAAAGGGGTTTGGGTACGCATTCTCCTGCCTCCCTTTCCTTGTAAAACCATGTAATTTACAGCAATGCCCCGTTTTGTTTTGACTCCCATCCCCGTCTCCTTTCCCCCATGCGCTGAAAGCCACGGGCCTGGGAGGGCTAATCCCACGGGAGTAAAGGGAGCGCGGGGAACATATCAAGAAAATTTTTTGGGGGAAGGGTTCATTTGCTTAATCTACATGGCTTGTTGCGGCGAATCATGGTTTGTTATTTTATTTTTAAAATATGAAAGGAAAGAATATGAAAGTTTACGAAAAAGTGAGCTATAAGGAAAGGCTTCCCCCAGCATTCATAATGACTTTTTATCTGTTTTTTATTTA
>NC_051407.1:34713600-34713725 GCF_015228065.2 Penaeus monodon
ATATATTTTTTATATATTATTTCCCATGTAAAAAGGGTTCTTCTTTAGGAAAAAACCTAAGAACAAAACACTAAAAAAAAATGAAATTTTAAAAAAGGAGGGAAATTTATGTGGAATTATCTACT
>NC_051407.1:34713773-34713884 GCF_015228065.2 Penaeus monodon
GTGTTACAGGAATGTAGCCCCCCAAGGACCGGGAAGGATTGGGGGTCTCGGGTGCAGAGAAGCTTCTCCTTTTGGTATGGGATGAGCAGGGAAGTGCTGCTAATGCCTTAA
>NC_051407.1:34714273-34714585 GCF_015228065.2 Penaeus monodon
AGATACACGGATAGATCGACGAGCACCGCATGGTACTTATAATTTTCCTGTCCACTTCAAATTTCTTTGAAATCCATCAACTACCTTATTTTCTACGCCCCCTGCTCCTTACCGCAAAGCAGCAGGACTCTTACGGGGTTTTATAAATGCTTACAATTTTGAAGGTAGATGTGACCAGATTTGCCTTTTTTTCTCCAGCACAGTGCCTTTGTCCAAGAGAGGCTTTGTTGTGTCCAGCCTGCCGCTAGCCTTTCTTTCTCTTTGTGTGAAAGGAATCTCTTTGGGTGATGAGCTTGATATCCTTCAAATCGC
>NC_051407.1:34724673-34724835 GCF_015228065.2 Penaeus monodon
TCAGAATGCCAGATGTAATTTACAACGTCTGTTTCAGTCACTCCCAAGAGCTTTAAATCGTTGGGAAAGGTTCAGGTTACTAACAAGAGAATATACCATATAGGATTGCAAGTTCTTTGTTTTCTGACTCGTGATATATCTTCTGAATGGGTATTATTATTC
>NC_051407.1:34725140-34726138 GCF_015228065.2 Penaeus monodon
TCATTGATGAATAATTATTGAAATCTCCGAAGTATGTAATAATACATCAATAACAACTATGGGAAACGCTATTAGGCGCAACAAAGTCTTGAAACATTTTCTGAATAAAGTGTGGTACAATATAGTTGGGCGAGGTAGTCTTGAGCTTTAAGAAAGCCAAGTCGTAAATAACAAACACAAACGGATAGGAAGAACTATGAAAACGATAAAATGCAAACTTTGGACTATTCGAGGAAGCGAAATCTTCTGGTTTCCCCGTACACTTTAACGGATATAATCGAAATTATCCTCCGTAACGAGAAAACTAATGCGTACAATGCCTAGAGGTGTCTCCAGCTCCGGATACTGCACGTGAAAAATGTGTTGCAGGAAATGTGAAGTAGCAGAACATCTAATATATCAGATATGTGGCATAAGGACGTTTCAGAGAAGATATACAGAGACCTTTGTATTTCTCCCTGCACTTATATTTGATTATGATTATTATATAACAATCCATTATAACAGAGTACAAGGACCAGGCCAATCTCATTCATCTGCTATCTTTCTATGTACAAGTATTATAATGCATAGGAGCTGACACATGTATTTAATTAGATTATTTCCTGTTGTAAGAGTTACGTCGTCAAGATACATGTTCTCAACTTACCACTTGTCATTCTGATGATATGTGTATGTGTTCGTGCGTAGTTACATACCATATGGTGGACTAGATATGTATATTTTTTCCAAGGATGTTTATTACAAATGCCAATACAGGTAATGGGGTAGAACCGAACCTGATTCATGAGGAGCGAATTGTGATGTGAGGAAGATAATGGTCATATTTATGCTATGTTTACTTTTGGAACACTGAATATGTGTACAGAGAAAAATTATTTCTGTCCACTGTTACTTTCTTAACTTATGCTGCCTCTGCTGTTAATGATCATGGTAATCTCGAATGATTAGACACTATAGAATGAATGTCAGACGATAGTTGGATCACCATAGCATAC
>NC_051407.1:34727441-34728080 GCF_015228065.2 Penaeus monodon
AAAATGTCGATATTGGTTCTGCGTTGCACCTCCAACATTTGAGTATTAAAATGATTATGATCGAGAGTATGAACGCAGACACTTTTTACAACTGTTTATTTATTTGTTTATTTTTGTTCCCCAGAGTATTTTTAATTTGCATCATCGAAAGTACTTTTTTATCATTCATGCACTAGAAAATCTAATATTGCAGATTAGAATATCATCATGCATCACGAGCAACCAGTTTTAAAGTATTGAGTAGCATGATGTTGTATTTTTTTTATGGTTATGATTCTCAGAAGCGAAAAGTAACGTCGTGGAAAAATAAGGAAATATATTCACAGGACCTTGGGGCAAGAGCTATTTGTGCAGAACGATGCAAGAATAATCTTAAAAAGGGAATATTTTATTTTTTTCCTGAAAGTAATTTAGACTGAATTAATATTTCTGCCATCGACAAAATCAGATTCGGAAAATAGCCATGTAATTACGTAAGAGTCATGACAAATATGTCCATAAACATTACGCCAGATCTGTCCCTGTTATTACTGTTGATTTGTGAGGAAGAGGCCTCCACTGCCGAGTGCTCTGGAGTGGGTGAATTGGCTGTGGAAATATCAGAGTCGACTTTCTTGAAGAGTAACAGTGGTGTGGGCC
>NC_051407.1:34728197-34728443 GCF_015228065.2 Penaeus monodon
TCCAAACACGGGTAACTTCCACTGATTTAGTCTTCAACAGCTTTTCTCCCTCCTTTCTTTAGTCCACTAAATATTGGGAAAAATTGTTAATTTAATAAAATAGCCCTCCCTTCTGTTATTATTTCAAAAGGAAATTATAGTAATTACCTCTCTAATCAATGCATAAACTCTTTTAGAAGTAACATAACACGAGGTCACTGTAATCTTATTATCACCACCGTGACTGCAGAGAACAGATAACTGATC
>NC_051407.1:34732326-34733021 GCF_015228065.2 Penaeus monodon
TGTGACTTGAGGTTCGGCTAAACGGCCATTTTTGTGTTTAAACCTTGGCACCCTTAATATGAAATATTCACTTGCACTTACTTATTACGCTCTTTTGAACTAGTCAGTCATGATATTTTTTGTAATGAATATCAAAAGTTTACAGGCATTTTGAAACTGCTTGGAGCAATATCAATGTAAAAATCCTTTTTGTCTGTGACCCGTGTTATCCCATCGCGAAATTCCTGCCCAGTAAGGACTACAGAGGTATCTCTAGACCTAAATGATTAGGATGCGAATCAGTAGTTGTGCAGCACATTTTTTTCGACAAGCAGATGTTTGCTAACTTTTCTTTTCTCTAGGACTTCTTCCCTGTTGTAAACCAAAACCTAATGAAAACGTATCATGCAAATAAATAACCAAGAGGTTCATCCATGTAGGTGAGCCAATGCTTGATGGTGACGTATCATGTCGATAAGAACAAAAAAAACATTTATCTATGCAGATGAAAAAGGTTATCCCATTTTCCCGACTCAATGCTTACTGATTCTTAATTTCCTGAAGACAACTATACCCAGACGGTGTGTAGTTGCCTATGCGTTTTTTTTTCCTAAATATATTTGTTTCACGTGCTTTGCCATGCATAAACACATCAAAATTCTATAGCATGTGACCTTCGTATTGCCTGATACCCATACCCTTTTCCGAAAAACAGG
>NC_051407.1:34733066-34733450 GCF_015228065.2 Penaeus monodon
CAGAGGTGTTTGCAATTCATAAAACTCTGATATATTGTTCTTTGAGAAATAAACATTTCCGTAATTTGCGTTGCCAAATTACTGATTTTCCGAGGCGATTTATGCCAGCGCATCTTTAAGACATATTTAGAGACTTTTGTGGCCTAAATGTGGGTTGGGCCACTTTTAGAAGCAATTGATAAACGTCGTGAGCATGCATTGTTAAGAAAAGGTTTCAGGATATTTATGGAAGTATGGATTGTAAGAAAGATAAATTCTTTTTAAACCTGAGGCCAATTAGATTTATTGTAGTCAACGAAAAAGAGGGGTTTTATTACATTACTTACATGTTATTTCAGAAACGAATGCCAATAAAAGATAAGGCTACATTCATAGGCGTTTAGG
>NC_051407.1:34733790-34734185 GCF_015228065.2 Penaeus monodon
AACCCTTTGGTGAGCATGTGACAGGTAGATACAGATTTTATTGTTAGACCCAAATCTGGTTTATTTTCAAAATAACATGTGGAAATAATATGCACTGATAGAATATAATACAGCATTCATCCAGTTGGATTTACGTCTATAACAACTGTTTATAAGTGTAAGAACTACCATGGAGTGCAAATTAGGCAGCTATTTTACCCCAAAGTCGACGCAAACTACAAGTTCGAGAATATCCAATGATTCTAAACAGAGATCCCAGAGCAATTAATCTGATCCCCAGCCTGACCTTGCCAATACCCTTTGACCAAGATATATCTTATTCCCAATATCTATGCAGATTCCTTGGTGCGACCTCCCAGGCATGACAGGTAACTCGGGGTCGCCAGAATCACCGG
>NC_051407.1:34734225-34734619 GCF_015228065.2 Penaeus monodon
TGCTTGTTTGTATGAGATGTATGACTTTCAATTAGACTGTTCTAAAACTGATTCGTTGTCCTCTCTTCGTAGAACCATTTATCTGAGAACAAGTCTTTCTATGTTGAACTTAATAAGTCAGATAAACATTTCGCCCCAATATCTATGTATATTCCACGGTTTGATCTCTATGGCACGGCAGGCAGCCCAGGGCAGCCAGAACCACTTGTCGTGAGCTATAATGGTACACTCGAGAATTACCAATTAAAGATGACTTGAGTGTTGTTCACAGCTGGTGAAATAAAGACATGGGTCTTTGGGTTAGATTTATTTCACAATATTTATACTAGTCATTGTTGGTGAATAGAGTTGTTTTGTACTTACTTTAGAGAGATTTTTTTTTTAAATAATAGGA
>NC_051407.1:34735297-34736078 GCF_015228065.2 Penaeus monodon
AAGAACTCTCCATTCTATTGTGCTGTTTGCCGACTCGCTAGATAAGCTAGATTAACAATTTTACTTTTTTACTTGCGATGCAAATGTGATACCGAAATGCTGTATATTTCCACTTTGTAATTGAAACTATAATCACCAAACAATTAAAAGTTCAATGCCTTATTAGCCAACTAGATTTCATAAAAAACTTTATTGCAATTATCTATAGATTAATATATACATACACTAATGATCGCTTGAAACAATTATCAAGGGATTTTTATATGAACTACGAAAATGAACTGATAATAAGTGATACTTAATAATACATGCCTTATACTTTTCTAATGTTGCATTTGTGAAAGGGTTTGGCAATGTATGTAAATTGGGAATGGACAGTATATAACGCATCTATATTTAAGCCGATTTAATTTACAAGTATTAGTGTGTCAGGGCTACAATTCATACAGCAGTTTTTCCCTTTTGTTTTTAGTGTCCCGAAACGATAACGATAAAGCATGATCAAACGCAATGGCGACTGAGGGAAATTCTAAAATATGTAAAGAATGTGATAAGGACAGCGGAAGGAACAGGGAAAATGCATAAACATACCGGACGCCGAAAAAAAGACAATAATTTTTACATTTAAGAATGTAGGTTATTATTCCGAACATACAAAATCTGGTCGGCAATTGATAAGCTCAGAAACAGAAGCAAATCGAAATATCATTTGTTTCTCAGTAAAAGGATGCCGTTATTTAAGTAAGAACCCCTGTACAGGGATCAAGTAATTCATAATGCC
>NC_051407.1:34736288-34736487 GCF_015228065.2 Penaeus monodon
AGTTTCATGCCACACACGGGTCACCACATTAAACATTATCATATATACTTACCACAGAAGCAACCGGCTCGGTAAGCGTATAGCAATCTTACTATCTTGTGGTTTCTAGATGCGACAGTTATGTGAGTTGTTTCCCATCTCAACTATACTGGAGAACATTTGGAACTTTGGTACTGCATCTTCTCGTAAAGTTTCTCAA
>NC_051407.1:34736827-34737264 GCF_015228065.2 Penaeus monodon
TGTAGTATCGAGAAGTAAAGTTAAGTGCCTCAGGTGAATAGTTAAAGCTAAACTATAAAGTATAATGCTCTTAGCGGCGCAATAAGTGTTTTTGTATCACGTGTTTATATTTATTTCCAAAGTTTGGCTCAGGTAACTACGTATATATCATGTTTGTTTGCTTTTTTTTCTTTTCAGAACAAAGGATGTCATTCCTTGCATAAAGGAAATACTTTATTCCCAAGCATTAACAATTCAGGGGAAAAAATGTAGACCCACACATATAAACAATGTTGAAAGTCGTTACAAAGTGATATATATGTTGTAGTCCGAGCTTTCATAATTTAATGGTAAGAATAGCAGTAGTTTATAAAAAAAAAAAAAAACGCACGAGAGTTGAATGTAACAACATTCAGAATTGTTATAAAGTGTCATTCGAATCTGCCTAGATGTCTGCA
>NC_051407.1:34737638-34738562 GCF_015228065.2 Penaeus monodon
AAGAAAATGCAGAAATGACGTCCCTGGGGTGCATGTGAGCGTTTGGCATTTTACACTAACTCAATTACAGTTCTCAAAAAGAAATTCAGTATATGGAATTCCTAAATTTACACGGATCACGTGGCAATATGGCTCCCCGACGTGAAACTTCCAGCATTGGAGGAATCGAGATATATAAACGCAAGCCAAGGAAACCGAAAGAAATTGATAGGATCCAAGTGAGGAGCCCCGCCGTCAGATTAGTGTTTCAGCGGTCTCTTGGGAAGCTGCTAGATTTTCCCGGTCATGAGATTAAGAGCCAGCTGCAGGCAATTGAAACCTTGGCCTCGGAAGACATCTCGGTGGGAAACGTGAAGTAAAAGCAAACTACATATCTAAAGGGATATATAATTTATTTTCGCTCATTAAAATGTAGTAAAATATTATAAAGCCCCTTTTTTTACCATCAGTCTTAGATATACGCACATATGAATCGGAACAATGGGCTGAAACTTGTATATACAGATTTCATGATGTTTTTTCATTCTTCACTAATATTCATTGTCAGACTCTGGTATAACGACGAACATCGGATATGATCCCTAACCATAAAACCTACTGATCATTTCTAGTTATTTGTTCAGATATCATTAATACCTGATCAGCTTCTGAGCACTCAATTAATTTCCATGATATCTTGCTATTGAAAATGAAAGCAGATAAATGAATAAAGGAGGGATTTTTTTTTAGATAGATGTTTTAAATATTGTTTTTCTAGATGCTTCAATTGCACTGGGGAAAATTGCTGTAGTTGCCATAATCTAACGACACGTAAAGCTGGTGTAGGTCTTTTTAATCGTTTATTATGATTGTATCAACATGAGAAATACAAAAACTTGTCGATTAACAAAAATCAAAGGTTCACCAAATCAGTAAGTACAGCTT
>NC_051407.1:34739293-34739931 GCF_015228065.2 Penaeus monodon
TGAAAAAGTAGATGAAGGATAACAAAGCATTCTTTCTATAGTTTACTTGTATGTAAGTGTATGGAAACTTAATTACCCATTTTCTTACATCAAATAACAAAGGAATTCTTTCGAGTGAAGAGTAACTTTTCTGTTTTGCCTCCCTTATAAGGCCTTGCAATAGAATCTCTTAATGTTAATTTAGTGCAGACGGAAATGTTAATGGCAAACTTTTTTTTAAAAGTTGCATTGTTTAAGAGAAAATGAAATATGAGTCGTATCTGCCGTTTAAAAAATCCGATGGAAAAATAAACAAGTTGACAAAGAAGAAAATGTTATTTCGGGTCAGATGAAAAAAACGAAGGCGACTGAGTTTCTCTTTCAAGCTCCGAGGTGGAGAATTCTATTTCGTATACATAGGACATTCTGCCCGAGCGTTAGTTGTGCAACATGAAAAGAAAATGCAGGAAAAAAAGCACTAAAGTTGTTGTGAAAACCTATCATCCTCTCCAGCCAGGGGAAAAAGCATTGCCTCTTTACTGGGTCACGGAGATTTCGTCTCTTTCGCCAGGCAGACGTCGATGTCAGAAAAGAAAGACAGAAAGAAAAAGGATTTACGGAGAGTTTCATTCATGTTTCCTCCTCCTTTTTATTTTCAT
>NC_051407.1:34740063-34740368 GCF_015228065.2 Penaeus monodon
CTTCTTTATCAATTTCTGTCCCTCCTTTCTATACCTACGGGTATCTGCTACCCACCCTACCAAACTGACAAGGTTGCTCAACGTGATTAACAAAATAAAACTTGGATACAATGAGCGCAAAAAACGAATTAACACAGGAAGGTCGTCGCCTTCATTTGTGTTTACTGCAGCAAAATTCACGCAACATAACTCTTTTGCCGTTTTGCCACATATTTCGGATCGCAACTTGTGTAACAGTTGTAAAATCGGCTCAACATTGCAAGAAATTCGAAACTTCTGGGCTGCGTCTACGACGGGTAATCGTA
>NC_051407.1:34741084-34741226 GCF_015228065.2 Penaeus monodon
GCCAAACGCTAAAGGATTAACATTTTTCTGCGGTGAACGTCGCGCGTATCATGTGCAGTCGGATTAGAGAATTTGTAAGCTGATTTTTATAATATTCCAAACATTTCTATGTAATTTTTCTAACCTGTGGCAAAAAACATTT
>NC_051407.1:34741277-34741608 GCF_015228065.2 Penaeus monodon
CATGCACATGAAAGTTATAAGATTTTCCGGACGAAAAGGGTATATACATTCCACCGAATATGTAATTCGGTCCTGTTTTGATCTGTCCTTAGCGATGTTTTCGTCGTGCCAGGGACTCTATAAAGCCACTCGCAGCAAGACCTTAATCTCTATGTCCGCCAATATCTAACTGCTCTCAAACGGAGGTCACTGAACCATTAATCTGATGACAGCTCTCTCTCTCTTTCCACGCTGATCCTGTTTGTATCCTCTGGCCTCCAGTGCCCAGTGTATTCTGGCTTCAATATCCATGTAGATTTAGCCAAAAGAAGAGTTACTGTAGGAGAGCTTG
>NC_051407.1:34742818-34743444 GCF_015228065.2 Penaeus monodon
GAAAGAAGCCTTCAATCTGTGATTCTAATTATACAATCACCCCCGATGAACATAAATTCCAGTCCTTTAGAGACATTTTCAATTTGGAGTCCAATTGTGTCGTTGAAAATGTGTCGCGCCATCCAACTTTAAGATCATGTAGGCCTAACATTGAAACCTTGAGTCAATCCAAAGCCCCATCTGGAGGTCCTGAGGGCGTGGTCGTCTGGGACATTCGCCTTTTGGCCAATTTTTATGCCGGCGATCATTCCCTTATGGTCAGCGCTGAGGTGCTTTATTCGAAGCTGGTTAGCAACAGTGTACAGTTTTGGGTGGATTCATCATAAATGTAATGGCATTACCATTACCACTAGAGTAAAATAGCGTTTAAAGAACTTTTTTATTGTTGCAAAATTATAAGTTAAGGTCAGAATTGTCTAAGCCAGTAACCCGTTTTTATTTTTCTATACTTGGCTATAAAGACAACAAATTGTAATACATTTTTCATCTAGCACAGTCCATAGGTAAAATAATATATTTTCCTCTGAACCCTTAAAAGGGAACATAGTTTAACTCACATACGTACTATAAAATCTAAATTAAATTATGTACTAGTAAAGAAAGAAAAACAGAACATTGTTGCATTT
>NC_051407.1:34743487-34744005 GCF_015228065.2 Penaeus monodon
ATAGGTAAAATAGATAAAAATGGGATTCTGAAAGGCTGACGGGAAACATGACAACTCGCTTGACAGCCCTGAAGATAACTAAATATGGACTTGATCAGTTTTCGAATTTCTCTGATTTTCCTGATGAGTGGGTTTCGATGATTTCATGGCTCATACGCGTTAACTCAAAGCCAGCTGTGAACATGTTTATTGTGAAACATATACTTCGAGTTGTCCTATTCATAAAGTATTGAATACTGACTGAAAATTTGAAAAAAAAAATGTATTACCAAATATTGCAAACAATATGAAATATAACATGATCATCATTAACGACACAAGAAAAAAAAACAGAATTTAAGTGTGTTCTGTAAGTGTCATTTTTCCGTATCTTGATGTATTTTCAAAACCACCTTTCATGCTTTGATCAACCTTTTCAAGGATCGAGTTTGGTAATTAAAAATTGTAATTCAAGTACGCTTAACAGTAGTAAATAAACAATCTTACTAACCAGGTGGTTAGTGAGATTATCACACTTC
>NC_051407.1:34744076-34744197 GCF_015228065.2 Penaeus monodon
CAGTCACATATAACTAGGAAACTTGACGCCCAACCACATCCACTGCTAACGGTAATAGTGAACAAATCAGCGACATGATTCAAAGTAACGACAGAGTAATGCAGATGCGATAAGTCAAATG
>NC_051407.1:34744599-34744901 GCF_015228065.2 Penaeus monodon
TATGATACTGTTTACTTCATTGTCACTTGCTATACTAAGGTGAATGACACATTAAAGCTGCAGGCGATGTATGCATAACAACTCATTATTTCAAAGTGCCAGCGTATATACAGAGCTTACACATGGACATTAGTATGAAATCGTACGCGCAGTGTGCCATGAAAACTGAGGGTACTGACTTAAAATCTGGGAACTTAACGATTGAAACAGTCCACGGTCATGTCTATTAATAGATAACGCGGTAAGAAACAATACTGGTGCATGGGGAGGGGTTGATGGTCGGCATTCCTCTACACGGTTGA
>NC_051407.1:34745109-34745303 GCF_015228065.2 Penaeus monodon
TGTACAATAAAAAAATTTTCGGTATTGACGCCATTTTTTTTTTACATAAAAAAAATTTGTGTATTTTTTTTCCCCTCGACATATTTTTTGAACAAACTTCCAACCTTGATATATAAGACAATGCACTTGCAGGCACGCACTAAACGCCGCACCCCCCGCTCCCCAGTGTCACAACATTTATAACGGGTATTGAA
>NC_051407.1:34749603-34750322 GCF_015228065.2 Penaeus monodon
GCATTAAAGGCGACACACAGAAGGCGAGTCCTGGAGACGCCCTGGTGTCTGTCTCCTTCCCTCCTTGGCCTCGAATCCACTGCTTTCCTTCCCGCCCGAAACAATTCAATTCAAGCTCAGAAAGATTGATATGGGCGGGCATTCCTTCCCCGCCCTGTCTACACCGCCGCCGCCGCTCCTGAGCTCGGACCTTCTGCTATTTATATGCAAACTAGGCCATTGTAAAGGGAATTGATTGCTGGGGTGAAAAACGTCACTGCACAACATTAGCAATATGGATTCAAATAGACTTCAATTTCTCCGTCTGGGTATTGTGGAGGACAATGATTTCTTTCTGTACCCTGGAGATGCGAGGAAGTGAGTTGACACTTTTGTTCGTATAATGGGAAATTATTTTTTTCTTCTTGGATTGTCAGCCAAGCAACCTCTGTTCTCTTGTCTTGTAATTGCAGCAAATTGGCCTGTTATCCTGTACATAATGGCTCGGTGTTTGCAAAAACTCCGGAAATATGCGTAGACTGATACAATAGGAAGGAATAATTGCAAAGGACGAGGTAAATTTTTCAAGGCTTCCATTTCCAGAAAACTTGAGGAATATATATATGACATGATGAATATTCATCTTGCCAAAATGAAGTCAACAAGGCGTCTCTAATAGATGTCATATGCTCGGAGATCTTAAAAGGATTAAATAAACAGCCCTAGGACAGTATTCTGTG
>NC_051407.1:34752984-34753808 GCF_015228065.2 Penaeus monodon
GCATACCATCATTATATTGTACCTGCGTTCTTCGCTTATGCATGAATATTTTTGTATAAATTCAGGCTATGTAGAGACCGCCTGTACTCATGAAATATTTATTATTTGGGTGTCACTTGGGTTATGTTTGTAGATATGAAATCATGTTTTAGTTTCAATCGTGGGACAACTTTTATACAATAATTTTCATATTTCATTGTAGATAAACATCATACGTAATACATTTAAAGGAAATAACAAAAAAGACTCTTGCAGGTATGTGGTAAGATATAAATGTGTTACACAAAATAAAGGCATTCTTAATTTCTTATCTATTTAGATTGTCAAACACATTTCCTTCTTAATAATAGAAGTTAACATTCCTTGTCCTTGTATTGTGTGGAAATGTAACATATATGAAATATAGAAAGCATAACAAAATCAACAACATTGAAGATTTGAAGGTCTATGAATTGACGTCTTTTATAAAACACTGAGTATAAACCAAATGCCGTTGATTCAAAATTCCTTTCATTAGCATTTGCTAGTCTGTACATTTTTACTGAAATACAAACGAAATATTATGAAGAACCAAAAGAAGAAAATAACTTGGTTCAAAAGGTCTTCACCACAGGAAGGAATTCACGCCCCATGAAGCGAGGCACCAACGGCTACTTCGCTTTAAATCGGAGCTGACTACTTCGGTCCGCAGCTTTGTCTTCTCGCGCAGATACATCAGTGAACTTTCAAGATAATAACGTTCTGTTATTTAGTATACAGTTATATCTTTATTTGCCATTAGAAAAAAGGTATGTAATTAGTAAATTTCTCAATATTATGGCATA
>NC_051407.1:34754155-34754679 GCF_015228065.2 Penaeus monodon
AGCATCTTCCCTTCTAACTTGTATATTCCTAGTGAAATGCCAACGGTTAAATGTAAAAGCTGCCAGTTTCTCATCAGCGCTTCATCGCAAGAGATAATTGCGTCGCCCTCTTCCGAGTTTCCATGCGAGTGCTGTTCCTAAAGTCTGTTTCCATCGGGTCGGGCGCCAGCAATTCCCACAGCCGGCAAGGTGATTTGTCTAAGGAAAATGGAAATAAAAGATTTCCAACTGGATCATCGTGCCAAGAGTCCTAGAATTCATAAAGGATAACGAGGATCGTTTATGACTTGGCTAAGAAGAAAAAGAGTGAATGAATAGTTCAGCGCTGCGTCAGTTCTATACACGCAGTGAGTTCCATAGCGCGAGTGCTTTTAGACAAAGCGATTTTATGTGAGAGTAGGGTAGCAATCACAGTCTGAACAGGAAATTAGACACACAGGAAAACGCATTGACATTCAACTTAATACATCCCCACCACTCATCTACAGCAAACAAACACACACCATAGACTATATTAATATAAG
>NC_051407.1:34759761-34760168 GCF_015228065.2 Penaeus monodon
CTACGAAGCCATCGCTCCCTCCAGCGGTGTCAGGGCGTCATGCCTGAGATGAAGCTCTGACGCTCTCTCGGTTGCGGGAAACAGCGCAGACAGAGCACTCGCGGCGAAACCGGCCGCTGGGACAGATAAAATTCGAAGACAACAAACACAGTTTCGTTTTTGTTTTTCTTTTCTTTTTCTGACAATGAAAAGTGTTTGGAGATCTTCTCAATGGTTCAAGTGGTCGCTTACTTTGCATACAGTGGGAAAGGTTTCGTTACGCTCCTAACAGAAATCCAGATCGATGTGATAAAAAGAAAGAGGAAGCAGAGATGGGAAAACAAATTGAAACTTAGCTGTTTTTTATTTTTATTCTGCAAATGGTTTTCCGAGTCTAGCGTTCTATTGCGTTTGAGGTGGTATAAACT
>NC_051407.1:34763959-34764047 GCF_015228065.2 Penaeus monodon
CTGTTAAGTCATATTCTGATTCCCTTTGATGCTCCAGCTTCCTCGTTATAGTCCACTTCAACAACGATGAACATAAGTAAATATCCTG
>NC_051407.1:34764927-34765197 GCF_015228065.2 Penaeus monodon
GCACCTACACCTACAGTTCAGCACCTACATCATTCTTGAACAAGTCTTGGCCTGGTCTCCATGGAGTCTCCACCCAGCCTACAGCCAGCCCCCCCCTCCCCTTCCGCGCCTCGCTGTCGTCAACGCTACCCTGCATCTACCTCTCCATGTACTCAATGAGGAGATGCATTTTTCCCTAACCGCATTTTGCCAAAAGCTGCCTCTTTTGATTTAAAAGAGGAAAGGCTAACAAAGAGAGAGGAAAATATAAAGGTAGGTAGGTAGGTAGGT
>NC_051407.1:34765291-34765585 GCF_015228065.2 Penaeus monodon
GATACAGCTCACTAATGCATCTGTGAGAGCGGCTTCATTAACTGAAACAGGTACTCGGTGGTTGTTAATTAAGGAAATTCATATCAAGAGGAATGGACACTACCAAGAGCTCTTTGATGCTTCAGAATTGAACGCTCTCTGTACAACAACACTTGTGTGTATATACACTAATGTATACCCTCTTGACATTGTCTTTCCTTCATTAAATTCGTGGCTCGTAATTAATGCAGGTAGGAAGTTATCAATTAAGTGTAAATGAATAATGGTAAAGAAAATATATATATTATATATACC
>NC_051407.1:34769531-34769796 GCF_015228065.2 Penaeus monodon
GAGCCTGTTGTCTCCAAATTCCTATACATTGATTTCCTTTGCTATCCATCATCTTCCTTCTTCGTCCTCTCCCTCCCCCTCCTCTCGCCATACCTGTCGCCGCTGCTGGACGGGCGCGAGATTTATCACGATTATTCCAAAGTGTGCGGTGAGGCGCGGCAGAGACAGCGAGAAAGAAAACACGCGCTCACGAAATCATTATTGCAGGACACACTTGTGAAAATCAGCGCTCGCAACTCTCCCGCTGGGATAATAAAGGAAACTC
>NC_051407.1:34773470-34773643 GCF_015228065.2 Penaeus monodon
CACATCATGCTAGCCTGTCAGCAGTTATCATTTCTGTGAGTTCGACGACGTCCGAGGCCCTGAAGGAAGCGTGATTCGAATGCCCTCTTGAGGAAGCAGCTTCCGAAGACGAAATGTTGCCGTAATGCAGAGGCTGCGGCGGGATTTTGGCCAAGGGGTCTTTTATCAAGATA
>NC_051407.1:34774713-34774986 GCF_015228065.2 Penaeus monodon
GTAGATACTCACATAATGATTCTGAAGAGCAATTTTCAATACACATTTACAATATCTGTCTATCTATGGAACCAATATGAATGCATGTGTTACAATAAGCAGACATCATTTCCGTTTTCATTAAGGTTAAAATGAAAGAAAAAAATTATGAATTTATGTATATAATGTTGGAGTGAATGTACCCTCGGTTATGGTTTCGTTTTATTAGTTTTAATTAATGTAGTGGTATCTAGAGAGGACGCTTGTGGACTCGAACCCTCTTCCTTACTTCAA
>NC_051407.1:34775122-34775503 GCF_015228065.2 Penaeus monodon
TGCGCTCTCCCTCATTCTCTTTCTCACACACATTTACAGACAAGCAAGAGATTATCGCTGCTGCAGAGGACAATTTCCAAGAGAATTTAAAATCATCAAATTCGTGGATAACAACTTTAAAACTTACGAAAATAAGATTACCTTCCCTGTTTCAGCTTTCAATCAATGACGCCCTACCAAGAAGTATTAAATCAAACTTCATTCGTGCAAAGACGATGAAAATATGAATGTAACTGTGTATACTTAAAGGGATTAGAATGTACCGAATTATAGTTTATAATGATATTTTGTTATAGTTCAGAGCAAGATTTAATCGTCACGGATTACTTACAATTCCAGCGCTGTCAAGGTATATTATCATGATAGATTCTGTAGTGTTAT
>NC_051407.1:34775980-34776953 GCF_015228065.2 Penaeus monodon
GGCAAATCTATAGAGTTAATCTTTAAATATGGGAAATATCACAAGCTCGTTCAGGGAGGGAACTATAATTTCTATTTGAAAGGGTGGTAACAAATGTCAGGCAAAAAATTACAAACCAGTGACACTAAACGTCTCGCGTGGTAGAATTATTCAAAAGGGTAGTAAGTAATATAAAATGTCCACTCCCAGTATCTTGGACAGAATTGCTTTAGAAAGGGCTGACATTATCCATTCTAAATCCTGGATCACTGTAAACACATACTAAGAAACCTAACAGAATAAAGAAATTGAAGTAATATATTTTGACTGTAAGTTTTCGATAACATTCTAGTCAGAGGTAAAATAGGAATGTAGGTACAATACTTCTTTAATAAATGACAAGTGAAAACTATTATTAATTGCTATTATTCTATAGAAAGAACTGTTAGAGCAGTACCGCAAGGCTCAGTTCTTTTACCCCTGTTGTTCCTGATTATGACTAAGGACATTAATGAAGATATAGATTAAAGACTCCATCTTAACACCCTTTGTTGATAATACGAGGATACGTAGGCCATAAGAGATGAAGACAAACTAAACGAGGATCTGCATGTTATTTGAAATGGCCAAGTGAAAACAACATGGATTTCAATGCTGATGAATTTGAAATCATAAGATATAGTCTAATTGGAAGGAATAAAAAATAGAGAAAGAGTAGATTTTAAAGACCTAGGCCTGTCCATGAGCAATGATATGAGCTTCAGTCATCGCCCTGAGCAGGCAATCAACAAAGGAAAAGCGAATGGATGATGAGAACTTTTCAAATAATTGATCCTAAATACTTATACACTATGGGAAAGAACGTATTATCGCTCTGGGATGACTGCTCAGATTTTCTAATAAAAAAAATAAAAAATAATCAAAGTTTCTTCATTAATGGGCCAAGGCTGTTTAATTTTGCATCCAAAAAGTATGAGAAACACAATCTAGGGCT
>NC_051407.1:34778617-34778912 GCF_015228065.2 Penaeus monodon
TCCTTTCAAAATAGAGTGTCGGAAGAAAATCACTACAAAGGTGGTAAATGCGCCTTTACATGTGTTTTAATTGTGGCAATTTGGAGCTGGGAAGTAATCATTGTTTACATAAGAATGGAAGCTATAATGACCTTATTTGGCGCTAATTAACTTTATTCATGATCTTCACAAGGATATACTCTTTCTATTTTTCTTGCTATTATCATTACAATCAAACTTGTTATTATTGCAATTCAATTTATTCGTATTACAAATATTATCGCTGGTGTGATGCAACAATTTTTTTTACCCAACA
>NC_051407.1:34780086-34780237 GCF_015228065.2 Penaeus monodon
CAGAAATGCAGGTATAACACAGGTGTTGTGAAAGACACAACGATATGCACACAAGCATATAGGAAGTAGTACTTTAATATGCAGGTGAAAACAATGATGTTATAACGAAAATCGCAACAGCAAACACGAATAATATATCGGGAACTATCAT
>NC_051407.1:34783252-34784070 GCF_015228065.2 Penaeus monodon
AGTGGCTAGATGTGTAGATATGTAAGGTATACAAGTATATGAAGATATGCAAATAGTTCGGTAGATAAACATGGGACATATATGGCATGAAATATTTCCCATAAAATGAAACAAAAGCAAATTCATCGGCACCGCGGCCCTCGTGCACAGACGTAAACAGAATAACTCGGGCGCTGTTTGCATTGCAGAGTCAGGGCCGCACGCCCCTACAACGCGAATGTTAATTCCTGCACCAAAACAATAAAGTTTCATCTTATGCTGAAAGCGGAAATATTTCGTATGGAAAGCACGAATGCATGGTTGCACGACTGGAATGCGGTTTCTGTTAGCTGCGTGCGGTAATGACATGTATTTCGCGGTGATTAGTAAAATGGATCATCAGCTTCCTTTTATATTTATCACTCTGTCAGTATAAAATTTGTCCTTAGGCTGTAACTTTGAATCTGGAATATTTTTTGTCTCATGATCTCCTAACATACGCATTTAGCATCCGTGTGTATCCTAACTTATTAACACATATGCATAAATTAATAGACCTCGATAATATACATCTGAAGGACACAAGGTAGGCTCGAAGGCGGGTGATGAAGCACCGTAGAAAGGAGTTGGCTGCGAAGGACACGTATTTTGTGAATCACGAGACCGGAACCGAAGCATACGTGACCGGGCCGGGAATGGCGGCGCCCTCGCTCGGCCACTGAGGAGATTAGGCAACTTATCATAGGAGGCTTCTGTAACGCTACGTTGTCTGATTTCTTGAGTACATGGGTGGGACTCTACTGTCTGGCGTATGGGTTTGGCGTGTTTGGATAGCTAAT
>NC_051407.1:34784284-34784556 GCF_015228065.2 Penaeus monodon
GTCTCTTATTCCCTCTCTTTCTTGCTCTCTCCCGCTTCTTGCTGCAGAGGTCATAATTTGGCTTCCTTTGTGGCCTTGGGATATACAGTGAAAAGGTTAGAGAGGAGTAGAGAAAGGAGACAGGAAAATGGGAGAGAAATATTGCAATGGCAGTCGAGCAGTAAAAATGTCCACTTTCTCAGCCCTCCGTGCATCACCCTGCCTCCCTCCCCGCGTCTGGCTTTGCTTGGGTTTTCACGGAAATTTTTACAGCTTTTGCAAAATATCATAAA
>NC_051407.1:34785076-34785532 GCF_015228065.2 Penaeus monodon
CAACGAAATGATTAGTCAGAGCCTGAAGCACAAGACGCTGTGGTATGGAGAAAGGGCAAAGCTGAGGGAAAATTGATAGTAGAGCTTGTCTGTTTTTCTTCAAGGAGGCTTCGTTGTTGTTGTTTTTGGACTGGACTTTCCATTAACTATTCTTGTGGTGATTATTGATGTTATTGCTAGCAAGCTTCATTTTTTTATATAAGCTATGTATATGAAACTATATAACTATATACTTGAAAATTTGTTAACATAGCCACAGTTTCACAGTGCCATATAAAGTCTATACATACACAGATGTATAAATGAATATCATGTAAATGTATAAAACTACCAAACAAAAACGCCCGTACGTATGAACAATCGAAATATTCTTACATTCACGTAAGAAGCAGTATGTGAAAGATTAAAATTGCACTGTGTTGTGAAACGGCCTTTGACAAGTAAAAAAAAAAAAAA
>NC_051407.1:34785603-34785674 GCF_015228065.2 Penaeus monodon
ACAGGTACCAATATCATAAAAAATAGAACCGGTCACTGAAACCATTTACAGATGCCTTAATTCCGATAAAC
>NC_051407.1:34785838-34786268 GCF_015228065.2 Penaeus monodon
CTTCTGACTGTACTTCATTTTTCAGGTTAGAACCCTCTAATTTCTAGTATACCAACGCAGTAGCCTCAACAAGCTTTTACAATAGCTATTTCAATGAACTTTTTCCCGTACAGTACCAATTGCCTCAGAAAACCACTTAGGCAAATGAATAGCCAGACCGAGCAATTCGAATGATAGAACGACTTGCTTAATGATCTATCTCGGAGACTATAAATGGCTCGCTTTAACTGCACTTCAGCTTTTATCTTAACGAAATGATTAGTCAGAGCCTGAAGCACAAGACGCTGTGGTATGGAGAATGGCAATGCGGAGGGAAAATTAATAGTCGAGCTTGTCTGTTTTTCTTCAAGGAGGCTCCCAGTTGTTTTGGACTGGACTTTCCATTAACTATTCTTGTGGTTATTATTGTCGTTATTGCTAGACAGCTTCA
>NC_051407.1:34786781-34786909 GCF_015228065.2 Penaeus monodon
AGTTCGCAGTCGAGGAATTTAGTACAAAAAAGAAATACATTAAAAGCACTTTCTCTTCTTTCCAGCTTTTGTTGCCAAGAACAGACTGCCTATCGCATTTTGTCTTTTACTTTTTTTTTTATTAATAC
>NC_051407.1:34787036-34787407 GCF_015228065.2 Penaeus monodon
TATACCGCGTTCTTTCTAAACCTCCCTCGCCCCTTTGACTGTCGTTACCTCGGGCCTTTGATATCAAGCAGCCAATTAAGTGAACGCCAAGTCTCTTTTTTCCCTTTGAATATATACACATATTTCTATAGATATACAAGGAAATCTGAGGTCTTATTTTTTACGGGGTTTCCTTTTTATGACAACAGATTTCGAGCAACGTTCTTGCAGCATAAAGACAAGTATCGAAATTTTACTCTGCGACATGTATTACTGACATACGAAACGCATTCAAGAGTGCTTCAGTTTATTTGATATTCAAAAGCCGAAAAAAAATGAGGTCACGTCAAATAATCTTGTATAAACTACCACCGATTCAACACTCTACGTTC
>NC_051407.1:34787641-34788319 GCF_015228065.2 Penaeus monodon
AAGAAAAAAGTAAATTCTGAAATCGTTACAATTTATATGAGTACTGACAAACGCCAAGCAGTGTCTACGAGTATACTGTTTTCCCTCCAAGGCTACGCGACCTATCTGCTAGCCTTTCGCAACCAACTAGTTAGGAACCACTGCTCTGGGCAAAATAGTGGCCTGCGCTGGTATAGAGAAAAAAGAAGATAAATCACTGGCATACAAAGGAACGATAAAACAGGATAAAAAACTGCCATCCTACTTCACTGTTACCACGAGTCGGCAAAGCATCGGAAAAATAATTCCCGGGTAGTTTTTTTTCTCCATTCTTTGAAGTGAATGATCAAAAGCTGTTCAGCGTCATCACAATTTTAGGAAAGGCCTCCTACGAAAATAATGAAGCTAAGCCTCATCTCTCACTGCTACTATTACCACTTTACAAACAGCTAGAGTATTTGCTGTTGACTGCAAGCATTATAACGCTTTGTTATCAAAACACATCATTCCGAGGTCACTGCTGACACATTGTTACTAACACACTATGGATATTGATATTCAATGTAAACAGAAAGAAAATTTAATCAGGTATCCCGTCGGAGCTTCCCTTTGCCTTGGGTCTGTTTTAGGCCCAGTATTATGAAATGTACTGTGTAATTCAATTATCCATTGCTTACTTTGCGTGTGGAAACACATATT
>NC_051407.1:34788638-34789016 GCF_015228065.2 Penaeus monodon
TTTATTCATTGGCTCCCATATCTTATTATCGTCCCAGTTAGAAGGCGGTCGTACATTCTTACTAAGGGGATAGTCGCCCCTTCACGCTATATGTAAAAATGCGGCCGTCAATCAGGCCCATCAGCATTATCTGGAACGCCGCGTCTGCAAACAAACGCGCCATGAATAAAAACAAATGCCACATAAAGGCAAAGAAATTGCGTCATATATCCATCGTAACATACGATAATAACCAAACTTTTCATGAAAATATTTTCTTGTATTGTAATGTTCCCGATTTGGTTACAGGTAGTAATGGCTGTAAAAAAGTCTTTCGTTACACCTTTCCACATTTTGAATGATGTTGACATCCCTGCTGCAAAAGCCACACGCACAGAC
>NC_051407.1:34789050-34790039 GCF_015228065.2 Penaeus monodon
AATGTCCCCTAAGATGCTGGCACTCTGAAAAGCACCTTCCCTCGAAGACGCCGCAGCCATCGCGAAAATATCGGCAAGATATTGCTCTCGACGTATTTCATCAGCCAAGTTCCTGACGCCCGGCACGAGCCTCACCCTCCGAAAATACACCTATTGTCGCCTGCCTCGCTATCGTGGCTCCCTCTGAAGGACGCCGTCACAGAGAGCCCCTTTTTGCGCGTAAGGAGGCGAAGGGCAGGTGCGCGTTCACAATGCTCTTTGTCACGTCGATGCATCGATTTATTAGTTTTGTTTATCTCTGTTACGCCGCCTCGTTCATCAGCGTCGGCGGAGGTTGAGGAACTGGTGCTGTGCTCCCCCTCCCCCTTTCGTGGCGCTACAAGGCGATGCCAATTTAGATATGGGAAAGCAACACCCGTGACGACTCGGTTATGGGAGAGAAAAATCAAGGAATATATCAACAAAACACATATTACATAATTACCGTGATTGAGACACTAAAGTCATAACGAAATCGCATATCTTTCCCTGATCTTTTGATGACAGAGCGGATTTGATAGACACAGTACATTTACGTACCAAGTGATATAAACAAGCCTAGATGCAATACCAACAGCCATGAACGCTTTCACTTTTAATAGCATATAATCTCATGATTTTTCTCCCAGTAGCTGAAATACAACAACAAAATGTCATAGATATCTTCTCCCCTGAAATTTAGTTCTCTATATCCCCTGTCGTTTTTTTGGTTGGCATAGACCGTAAAATTAATCACAAAAGATATGTAATTCCTTTATGGAATCGCCCACTCAGAAAAAAAAAATCAAATGGATAACGTGCGCCCAATAACCATATGCATTTTTCTCACTCTTCGTCATAAAATAAAACGGGTGATTCTCCTCTTCCCTTCGCTCAATTACTTTACGAAAATTCATGATAATAAGGATATGAAGAGAACTGCGACGTTTCCCGATCAAATTATTTGGCTT
>NC_051407.1:34790077-34790729 GCF_015228065.2 Penaeus monodon
GCTGTTCATGAATTCCACTTACAGTTGTATTAACAACATTTACTGTTGTTATTATATAAACTAATACCTATCAAATTGCTATAAATGGGAATGACATTCCTGCAATAATACTTGTTTTCAGTATTTGAGATAATTGAGAACATTTAAACTACCGTTAATCCACATGGTTAGAGTACCAAATCAAGTCCCAGATTTTCGCTGGGGGAAATCACATTCACGAGAAAGGCCGATGTCGAGGCCTGTAAAAATTACAGATTAATAAACTCAATTCCTCTCTCAGTCGACTTTTTCACACATATCCACTGAGGCTCAGCGGAATGATTAATCTGGAAATGTGAACCGCTACCCGAACGAAATTTTCCTGCCGTAATTTCAGACTCTGACCCACTCAAACGAATTTTGTGAAAAGGAATATAAATGATAATTTCCAAGTGAATGTGACTAATAAGTACTCTTTAATATAATCGATATTCTATTAACGCATCATAATGTAAAAAGAAACTGGATGTTATCATGTCCCTGAAAAGAATCTGATAATGCAGAATAATACTCATTTAGTTTCTATCCCATAAATTGAGTTAAGCAATGACAACGAAAAATATCTAAATAGCACAACAAAACAGCAGCTACCAGAATTATTATTGTAGTGTGC
>NC_051407.1:34794007-34794410 GCF_015228065.2 Penaeus monodon
GTTATTCACTTATCCTTTGCATATCCACTTGAAGCTATATCAGCCTCTCTATCAATCGATGATTCCACAAAGAAATCCCAAAAACAATAAAACCGATCCATGAAGCTTGAAATCCAAAAGGATATATCAACGACCCATTTACTTAGCGTTTTATTCATTCGTGAAAACTCAAATCTCAAGACAGTGGATGGCGTTCTATTTCATACATTTAACTTACAGCATCTTGGCGCTGTGCGGAAGATATGTGTCACGTGTTAGGCCTACCGATTCGAAGATTTGTGAGCGGCGAGAATTTCAGGCTTAGCGAAACTATGGAATAAGGAAGTGATGGGGATGTGTGATTCATTCATTGTATTTTACGTTACGTAAACAAGAAAATACTAGAATGTAAGGTGGGGGCCTA
>NC_051407.1:34794443-34794544 GCF_015228065.2 Penaeus monodon
CCACGTGTTGTGAGGGGAAAGCTAAAACGCAATATGGAAGTGATATAGAAGAATGAATGATATGTATATAACAAGGATGTTGTGCTTGAAGAGGGCTTTTC
>NC_051407.1:34794867-34795102 GCF_015228065.2 Penaeus monodon
TAGTGCTGATAGAGAATTTCTAATATATAACACATATTATTTTCTCAGCAATACTTGCAAAGAAAGTGAAGTGAATATGCAACAGTTATTTTTCCCTTCTGATAAAAAGTCGCAAATGAAACCGCAATTTGGCACCGCACAGAAAGTCTATCCTACCACCTTATCTCGGCCGTCTTTTCCAACGGCCTACACGAAAAAATTTTGAACGATAAGTGAACATTTATCAAGCTGCTAT
>NC_051407.1:34795237-34795395 GCF_015228065.2 Penaeus monodon
GCGGCCGTTCCCATTTTCTCACAGCATTGGGCTTAGTGACGTGTTTGGCCTCCGATTACGTGGCAGCTTTTGGGGAAGTGGCACTAGTTAATCCTTGCGTTTAGGGTATGTTGCACGAATTACATTTTCTGTGTTTCTGCTGCAGGATTAAACAATGA
>NC_051407.1:34799769-34799937 GCF_015228065.2 Penaeus monodon
TATATGTGTAATTGTGTGTGAATAACATGAACGTGAAAAAATCGCTGAAGTAGCGGTACACTGTCACTAAACTCTAATGATTCAGCTTTCGAGACTCGTAAACTTTGTTCCCCTCTCCCTTTATCTGATAAACCCTGAACTTTTTCCATTTAGATACCTTATCATAGA
>NC_051407.1:34800373-34800597 GCF_015228065.2 Penaeus monodon
CGTTTGGAGGGATATCGAAATATTCAGTAACCTTATGTTACGGGAGAGTTGGTATTTTTGGGTTCGAATTGGTCTCGTTCTGATTCATAATGTATCGAATAGCTGTTCCGGGTTTCCTATAGAGACGTGATAATCTTATTCCCGAAGAGGATGGAATATGCCTTGCACTATGCAGACAAACCACAGGCCCTCTAGGATACTAAAATAATCTGCGACGAGAAAAC
>NC_051407.1:34800621-34801124 GCF_015228065.2 Penaeus monodon
AAGGCACCAATGCTGCAAGATATGTGTAGCGTCAACAAAATACCAGGTCGGTAACAACATCACACCTACCCTCCAATTTTCCTTTGCTCGATATTTTGAAGAAATATATTTGTTTTAATAGACATGAACGCTAAAACAGTTTCATATATCTCTATTTTTGTATTTAATGCAGTGTTATCATTTAACAGATTTAAACCAGAGAATGTGATTGCAAGCAGGAATGGCCGAACCACCGCAGGGTTGCTTGGGTGGATGCACGCTAGTGGTGTCGGGGAGGTCACGGATGTCGGCCCTGGCTGATTTACTGCCAGCAGACCTGTAGAAATCCTTGAGGAGGTTTTCCTCCCAGCTTTTAGAGATATAGTGTTTCCTGAAACAGATCCCTTCTACAATCAGCCGTGTTCTCAAATATTGCTTTCGTGAACATCCCGACATCGCGCTTCTGTCACATCCATCAAGATCTCTGGATTTCAACCCAATTGAAAACGTGTGGTCAGCCATCT
>NC_051407.1:34801181-34801416 GCF_015228065.2 Penaeus monodon
ACAGGAGCATCTATGCTGCAAGGAAGGAGTGCGTTGACAGCCGAGTTAGTGGCGTCTATGTTTCGACGCTTGAACTGTGTTTTGGCAGCAGGGGGTAGGAACACAAAATATTAAACTTGAATATATTACCAATATCTCATTTTCCTTGTTTTGATAATGAAATATGTCAGTAGTCTTAGGTAATAAAACAATAAACGTGTGAGAAACACCTGTCTGGCAATACCTAACACATGTC
>NC_051407.1:34801489-34801623 GCF_015228065.2 Penaeus monodon
TACCACACTATGAATTACCTCCGAATCTATAGTCTCTTAATTCGTGATTTACCAAAAGTAATTGGGAAATCGGGGGTACCAACAGCTTCCTAGCGTTGACAACTATATTTCAAAAAATGTTGTTTGTGTCAGAA
>NC_051407.1:34802709-34802834 GCF_015228065.2 Penaeus monodon
ATATAATATTAGTAAATGTTGTGTGTGATGTGTGTTAGTTTTATGTGTTGTTGTCGGGGGTAGTTAGGTTGCATATTAAGTGTGTTTGTGTCGGTTTGATCGATAGTTTTCGTCTGTAGCTTTAC
>NC_051407.1:34803506-34803862 GCF_015228065.2 Penaeus monodon
GAACGATTTTATTTTCTTGGATACTGCTTCCTACAACACTCATCGCTGTTTCGAAGGTACAAATTGAGTTAAGGCGACGGCACTGATTTCACGTCCGTAAAAAGGAATAAGAGAAAAATAAATGTTTCTTTGAAATCTTTGCTTTTATTCGAGTGGATTGGAAGTGTTATGTAAAAAGACCTGCTACAATCAAATACTTTCTTTACAAAGTTTAGAGGAAAGTAAGGCTTAAGGTTTTTATTTTCGAGTTTCCCAAGCAAGAACACAATTCATGTTTTCTCTTATATTTCCTGATCGCATTAACAAAAATGAAACATTTTCCTGATTCATCTGCTATCATGAATTTATCCACACAC
>NC_051407.1:34803894-34803961 GCF_015228065.2 Penaeus monodon
CGTAACTATAACATAATAATCTCCACGCAATATTAATACATTTAAGACCATACTACAAGGGCACCCA
>NC_051407.1:34805214-34806046 GCF_015228065.2 Penaeus monodon
ATCTCTGGTGATTTTCGTCCCTCTGGACATCCTTATAACATGAATGAATTCATTCTGAACTGTTGGGAAATTTTGGCATATTTCTTTTCTTTCTAGATGTGTTGTATATGCCAATAATGTGGTCTAATAGTTACGTCCACAGCCCCGGCTAGAGTAATGTTTATCCAAGTGATACTTTTCCAACAGGAAATCTCGGTATAGGGGATCAGATTCAATATAATGCCTTTCTTGCAATTGCACAGTGCAAATAAGTGTAGTCCAACTTTAGGCTGCCTGTACGGTTTGCGGTGCTGGAGACCTATTGTAGTCAAATACAATTTTCAGAATCTTAGATTTAGTGCATGTCGTGTCTTGTGTTTACGACTTCCATATCCAGACGAAGAAAGCCTGCTTGTTTCTTTCATTTAGTACAGGCAATTGTATTGTATACATGTAATTTTACAATAAATATTGTGTATATGTTTAGGGTGGGATGAGGACGTAATGAACAGCTGGAAGCTGTAGTGTCTTGGCGTGTGAACGCCATTAATCTATTATTTCATCAACTTATTGCTCAGTTTGGAATTTAGATTCCAATCTAAAAGATTATTTAATTACTCTAAAGTATAGTAGATCCGCGCTGATTTTGCTTTATTTTTGTATGAGTACAGGCACTCTTGATATGAAAAAGTAGATGGTGTATATGTAGAAAGGGTGAGCATTTTCCCAGCGGATAACATGTTTGCACTTGTATCCTTGACCAAATTACTTCGTTTCCACTTAGGTAGGAGGCGTTTGTGTCGATGGTGGTCAATTTCATTATTGCTTTAGGGCATGTGTGAGGTTTTCACCC
>NC_051407.1:34806910-34807022 GCF_015228065.2 Penaeus monodon
CATGGCTACAGCCATGTGTAAGGTTATGTGCTACACGGCATTGTTAAAAACAACGTAGTCCTCTTTTGTCGCTTTGATATGATAGATATAGACTTTTCCCCTATCCACAGTC
>NC_051407.1:34808786-34808955 GCF_015228065.2 Penaeus monodon
TACTAAACTACTGCTGGGAATTCCTTAATATGAATTCTAATACAAATGATAATATTACTCCGTAGTGGCAGGGTTTTAGATTTTCAGGAGGTCCTGAGAAAAAACACGAATGACGTCAATTTAACGTGAGTAGTATGACTCAGCGGTCTGAAGGATCGTGGGGATTTCA
>NC_051407.1:34809196-34809299 GCF_015228065.2 Penaeus monodon
GTGATAAAGAAAAATCAAAATCGAAACACATCCCAAACTGCCTGGTATGTTCCGTTATTTTTTACTGGTCGAATTAAGTAATCAGTTCTTTCACTATTTACCT
>NC_051407.1:34809384-34809528 GCF_015228065.2 Penaeus monodon
ATATCTATGCCAAAAGAGAGAAAAAAAAATCAGAAACTGGGCTAATAAAATTCATGGCGTGTTGTTCTCGCCACAATTTTTTCCCCAACTCGTTTCTGTCTCTGCGTGCGAGATGAAAGCAACGACTCATCTTGGCCATCACAA
>NC_051407.1:34809635-34809705 GCF_015228065.2 Penaeus monodon
GTGAAAGCAACTTGTCTGAATAATGGTGATGATATCTCTGTTTACTCCCTTTCATAGAATTTCGTTAAGC
>NC_051407.1:34812301-34812533 GCF_015228065.2 Penaeus monodon
TAATTTTAAAATGACGCGTAACCAACTCAACTAGTTTTGTGAAATAAAAGTCAAGTAATGAAATACATTTCATTTCTTTCAAAAAACGCTTTATTTATACAAACTCGAAACTTCCCATACTAAGTCAAGGACTATTTACTACATGACTGCCTTTCGGGCCGGGGTGGGAGGTGGAGGGGGGGGGGGTTAGTTGGAGAGACACGTGGTTTCTTCTTACT
Organism: Penaeus monodon; assembly: GCF_015228065.2. NCBI lineage: Eukaryota > Metazoa > Arthropoda > Malacostraca > Decapoda > Penaeidae > Penaeus > Penaeus monodon. The sequence goes on from NC_051407.1 coordinate 34,812,520, forward strand.
GGGCCCTGACGTCT
>NC_051407.1:34812806-34813441 GCF_015228065.2 Penaeus monodon
ACGTATAAATCAGTCCAGAATTCTTTATAGGAAATGCTGATGAAATAACACAACATTTGATTTACTAATTTAGAATATAGAAGATATTCGTCCTTTGATTTTGTGAATCTCTTTTCCAAGGTCCTATTTTCGGAGGCTGGGATCCACCACAGGCAAATATATATCGCAACTGTACTCATGAATATCTCCGTTTTTGTTAAACATTTCTTTATACCTATTAAATCAGTAATTTTCCATTCAGTTGAATCTAATTAAAGGAAGGCTACTTTGTGAAAAGAAGAGAGAGAGAGAAGAAAAAAAGTAACATATCATTTATTACACTTTCTACTTACTAGTGCCATTATTTACTTCTGTAGACAAAAATGTCAGAATGCAATCCTTACCAGATCTGATTAATTAAAATCAAAAGGATCGTTTATCTAAAAGAGACATGACTTTGTTTTGTCTAAATATTAGTCTGTAAACAAAGGAACAGTCAACTAATCAATACTTGAACATGAGGGAATGTTAAATTGCGAAAGGCCAGCGTTTCAACAAGAGTTATGATTATACATAAAGCTTTCTTTATTAAAATTTTGAGATTGATGAAGGGGGTATAAACAGTATAAATTATAACTATAAGTTACGCAATTGAT
>NC_051407.1:34813490-34813789 GCF_015228065.2 Penaeus monodon
ATACATAAATATTTTATCTATCTTTCCTATAGTATTTTCAAGAATTAATGCATTCATTGGGTGTGTTACAGATATAGTTGTATGTATCTAATTGTATTAATACTTAATTTAGCATCAGAGAAGCATTATTGTATTTGTATTTTGAATAGACAACTAGACAGTATTAATGTGAAAGAAGGGAGGGAGTGAGATCAGAGAAGTTGAGTGAGTACGAAATGGAGAGAATACATTCACAATTAAGCACAAGAAGAAAAGGCATGATGTATTGAAAGGAGACCAACTGAGGCAGGCAAAGTAAT
>NC_051407.1:34813859-34814307 GCF_015228065.2 Penaeus monodon
ATTAAAAGATAGCTGTTCTAACCGTTTTAGTTACAGCCTTTTAAGTAGTGGTTACTCTGGTAGCGTGTGGCTTGGGATCCTCGGAGATGGAATTGTATTGCCTGGCGATGTCTAGGGAAGCTAATATAATTACGTAAAATATGACTCAATACAGCAGCGCCACTACCGCAAGATCTCATTGAACAGAGATTGGAAATCCGACAATAAACATTCCGATAACATATCCAAATCAGAGATCAGTGATGTATGGGAAACGTATTTTTAAATCGATAAGAAGTGAAAAGTTTAGAGGAGGCAAATACTATTGCTTAAATTGAGGCAAGTATCATTATCAATTGTAACCTGTGGCACAGACCTGGGAACCGCATGGGTCCGGCCTGGGCAACGCAGAGTTCCTTGCAGTTTTCACTCATTTTTGTTCTTTTTAGATTTCTGCGGCATAATATTC
>NC_051407.1:34814562-34814714 GCF_015228065.2 Penaeus monodon
ATTTAGAGTATTAACTTATTCATAATTTTTGTAAACTATATTTTTTGTTTTGGCGTAATATTTAACCAGTGTAGAAATAATAACCCGGGTATAGAATATTCCAATATATTCCCCAGGGTATAATTTGGGTCAGCCTACTTTATACCTCCGGA
>NC_051407.1:34814860-34815209 GCF_015228065.2 Penaeus monodon
GATATAAAGGAGGCTAGTCTAAACTATACCCCCTTGGGACAGAATATACCCTCTACAAGTAAAACAAAACAGTTTTTAAAAAATCGTGGGAACAACAAGTTTACAGGGATGTGACATTGCGTATACAGTAGATGAGTACAGTAATAAGAGGCTAACTTATTCAGGAAGTTTATAACTGAATGCAAGCTCGAAGCATGCATTTAATTGCAAAACATTTCTGAACGCAATAATATTGTTTAAGTTCATTTATTGTTACTAACCATAATAAGATATTCTTAATTAGTGGAATTACTAGTTTTAGTAGCATTGTTATTTTTGGTATGAAATGAACACACCTACTAATGGTGAA
>NC_051407.1:34815398-34815639 GCF_015228065.2 Penaeus monodon
TTAAAATACATTAACCACATACAACTATTGATTAGTTACAAACTGGAAATGGTCAGTAATTTTCACCATCAACTGAATATTTGTCTAGACCAAAGCCCCATAGTTTGCATATCAAATTTTCAAAACTGCGGGATATACAGAAAACATAATTATGAACGATAAAATGCTTGATAGAATAAATATATCAAGTTAAAGTTTGCCAATCTGTTCTATGATCCAATGCACGATTCACAAGGAATAT
>NC_051407.1:34815750-34816195 GCF_015228065.2 Penaeus monodon
CCTAACATATTCCCAGTGTATAGTAGAGCCTAGCCTTTAATAACCCCCGCTATGCTTTGGGCGGAGGGAATACTCTGACCTGTAGCACCGGGACAAAACACGGACACGGTAGTTCCCTCTGTGTCGAGATGGGCCGGGGTCTTTACCTCGCTGAACGGTGAGACCGAAGAAATATCCTAGTCTTTGGCAGAGATCTCGTGGTTGGCACTGTACAGGTCTAGCTACGCGTATTTAGAAAACGTATCATCCCGGCAGTGTTCTCACTCACCCTCGAGAGCTCCCAGGAATATTTGATAATAAAATGCAGAAATGATATTGACACACAGTATTTGCTACTGTATTTCCACATAATTTCAGGGGGAAATTTTTTATGGACTCAAGAATAAGAATATAGGTATTTGTATTTCTAACAGTACTGTGAAGAGTGATTTTACTTATAACTGAT
>NC_051407.1:34817330-34817646 GCF_015228065.2 Penaeus monodon
CACTGGCCTTCCAGCAGAGGACCCTCGATTCCCTCTCTCGTCGCGCCCTCGCCCGCACGCCCACGCCACATCATCGGAGCGAAATGAAACTTATAAACTTTCCACATTTTTTGTCAATTTAAGAGCGACACGACAGCTGTTTATTGCAAAATCATTGACGTTTCAAACCTTTTATGGAGGATAAAATGCTTTACTTTTGCCCTTACGATACTTCAGTGCGTGAAAACTTTCGTGGATGTCATCCTTTCCGATTTATGCAGATTTTCTGAACAATTATTGATTTTGATTCTAATTATTTCCATTAAGGAAGGATGCA
>NC_051407.1:34819026-34819554 GCF_015228065.2 Penaeus monodon
TGTTTATCAAAGATCCTATAACTAAAAGATGTTCAACTCCTAGGAATACAGTGTACCCACCACCTCAGTAGTGGCATTGTAGTTCTAATCAACCATCCAGAGATTTTTTAAGGCCCATATCCGAATCTATGATTATGGTATTCACTTATTAAATCAAAATGAACCTATTGAGACTTCTAATTTATGCAGGTGCACATGGTAAATATAATATTTTATGTCTTGATGTATATTGTGTGTATGTTTTTTAGCAACCTGTAATTATCCAGGTGAACAGTATTGCAAAACATTCGAGATTCGAGTCTTAAATGTTCGAATACTGGCTCATACCAGAAATGGAAGACAAAACCTTCATTTTCTCCATTTCGACCAGACCATGAAAGGTAGGGCCAAGTTTAATAGCCAAAACTGATTGTAAATTCTACCTAGATATGAAAACACAAATCATAAGATAAATAAGACATAGTTATCGAAACAAATTTATTTATATAACATATTGGCTAGCATTCTCTTTTCGTGATAAATATCACC
>NC_051407.1:34820363-34820546 GCF_015228065.2 Penaeus monodon
TAATATTTACTGTAAGTACATATACTACTGTAAGTACATATAGTACCTTGCAGATTATAAGGGAGGCATTTTCCTTAAACAAAAGCCAGTCTTGCTTCAAGTAACTGTTTATCTTATCTAGGTAGGTCCACAATTCATGACATTATTCTATTTAATAATTCCATAACTATTCTATATAATACC
>NC_051407.1:34824588-34824811 GCF_015228065.2 Penaeus monodon
ATAGAGGCTTGAAGGACTGTGGGTGCCAAGAGCCATTCCAACCCACAGTAGGAAAAGTATATTCAACAAAACATAACTCATCTCCGATATACTAAAAAAGTATGGGAGGATTGCAGAGCCATACGTCGTATGTAGTTGAAATGGGCTAATATTTCAGATAAAGAATTTTGATTATCTATTTATAAAATTATATGATTTAGGAGGATTAATATTTATTGTTTTT
>NC_051407.1:34824998-34825279 GCF_015228065.2 Penaeus monodon
AAAATAAAATATATAATAATTTTATTATATGAAGTGTTTTATAAAATCAATTAGAAATATAAGCATGATCATATATAGTATGATCAATAATTATTGTAAAAAAAATAAATATCATATAATGATTTGCTTTGTTTATATATATGTAATCAATCTGATTTATAAATATACTGAATATAAGATAAGTAGCAATTAAACGATACCTTCATAATGATTGCTTTTTATCATTTGTACAGAATGATTCATAAAACTGAATCTAAAAGTTAGCCAAAAAACTCAATGCC
>NC_051407.1:34825590-34825715 GCF_015228065.2 Penaeus monodon
CTTAATATATCAGAGGTAATGGCAATGTTTGTTCAAGAATATGTCGAGGTAAAGCACATACACAAATTTTTGTTATGTAATGAAAAAAATGAGCGTCAGATATCCGAAGTTTTTCTTATTGTACA
>NC_051407.1:34826051-34826289 GCF_015228065.2 Penaeus monodon
TTAATATAGACAAACGTGGCACATGTTTCAACTAAAATATTTCCCATATTTTTTAAAGCACGAACTCAAGTTTTTATGCAAACATCCTGTAGTTGTATCACCATGTGTAGAAGCCTCTGTATATACGCTAGGCCTACTGAAACATGCAGTTTGTTTTTGTTTAACGCTTGACTTTAAGTTGTCATTCACCTTGGAGCTATCGCAGGTGATACAATGAAGTAATGACCAGTAATCTATT
>NC_051407.1:34826559-34826791 GCF_015228065.2 Penaeus monodon
CTTCTTCTCCTTCTCCCCCTTAATCATTTTCTTCTTTAGTTGAAGGTGTATCATGATCAGAAATTCATAGAAGAGGAAAATAAGGAATGCATTAAAACATTTGACTTATCGCATCTGCATTTCTCTGTCGTTACTTTTAAAACATGTCGCTGATTTGTTCATATTACCGTTTGCAGTGGATGGGTTGGGCGTCAAGTTTCCCAGTTATATGTGGGTGATCATTATTTACCTC
>NC_051407.1:34826845-34827334 GCF_015228065.2 Penaeus monodon
GAAATGTGATAATCTCACTAACCACCTGGTTAGTAAGATTGTTATTTACTACTGTTAAGCGTACTTGAATTACAATTTTTAATTACCAAACTCGATCCTTGAAAAGGTTGATCAAAGCATGAAAGGTGGTTTTGAAAATACATCAAGATACGGAAAAATGACACTTACAGAACACACTTAAATTCTGTTTTTTTTTTTATTTAATGATGATCATGTTATATTTCATATTGTTTGCAATATTTGGTAATACATTTTTTTTAAAATTTTCAGTCAGTATTCAATACTTTATGAATAGGACAACTCGAAGTATATGTTTCACAATAAACATGTTCACAGCTGGCTTTGAGTTAACGCGTATGACCCATGAAATCATCGAAACCCACTCATCAGGAAAATCAGAGAAATTCGAAAACTGATCAAGTCCATATTTAGTTATCTTCAGGGCTGTCAAGCGAGTTGTCAGTTTCCCGGTCAGCCTTTCAGAATCCC
>NC_051407.1:34827408-34828028 GCF_015228065.2 Penaeus monodon
AAGCAACAATGTTCTTTTTTTTCTTTCTTTACTAGTACAAATTTAAATTTAGATTTTATAGTACGTATGTGAGTTAAACTATGTTCCTTTTAAGATTTCCAGAGGAAAAATATTATTTTACCTAGGACTGTGCTAGATGAAAAATGTATTCCCAATTTGTTGTCTTTATAGCCAAGTATAGAAAAATAAAAACGGGTTACTGGGTTAGACAATTCGACCTTTTACTTATAATTTTGAACAATAAAAAAGTTCTTTAAACGCTATTTTACTCTAGTGGTAATGGTAATGCCATTACATTTATGATGAATCCACCTAACACTGTACACTGTTGCTAACCAGCTTCGAATAAAGCACCTCAGCGCTGACCATAAGGGAATGATCGCCGGCATAAAAATTGGCCAAAAGGCGAATGTCCCAGACGGCCACGCCCTCAGGACCCCCAGATGGGGCTTTGGATTGACTCAATGTTTCAACGTTAGGCCTACATGATCTTAAAGTTGGATGGCGCGACACATTTTCAACGACACAATTGGACTCCGAATTGAAAATGTCTCTAAAGGACTGGAATTTATGTTCATCGGGGGTGATTGTATAATTAGAATCACCCGGGCGAAGGTCTT
>NC_051407.1:34828665-34829003 GCF_015228065.2 Penaeus monodon
CCCGATTTCCAAAAAAGTTCCAAGCTCTCCTACAGTAAATTCTTTGGCTAAATCTACATGGATATTGAAGCCAGAATACACTGGGCACTGGGGCCAGGGATACAAACAGGATCAAGCGTGGAAAGAGAGAGAGGTGTATCAGTTAATGGTTCAGGACTCCGTGAGAGCAGTAGTATTTTTGGGACATGGAGATAAGGTCTTGCTGCGAGTGGCTTAAAAAGAGTCCCTGGCACTACGAAAACATCGCTAAGGACAGATCAAAACAGGAACCGAATTACAATTCGGTGGAATGTAATATACCTTTTCGTCCGGAAAATTTATAACTTCATTGCATGTTA
>NC_051407.1:34829048-34829196 GCF_015228065.2 Penaeus monodon
AAATGTTTTTTGCCACAGTTAGAAAATACATAAAAGTTTGGAATATTTTAAAAATCAGTTACAAATTCTCTAACCGACTGACATGAAACGCGCGACGTTCACCGCAGAAAAATGTTAATCCTTTAGCGTTTGGCAAAATTCAGAAAGA
>NC_051407.1:34832747-34832833 GCF_015228065.2 Penaeus monodon
TTATATAATAATTTTTATCTCCACTGAAGTGTTTTAAGAAATCAATTAACGAAATTAAGCATGATGACAGTTATTATGTATGATAC
>NC_051407.1:34832955-34833090 GCF_015228065.2 Penaeus monodon
GTAAAACGAATACTACTTTCTATAATGATTGCTTTGTTTCATCATACTATGCTTAACAGCAATCTGATTTCCATAAATACTGAATATAAGAAGTAGCCAATCAAGCCATGACCAACAAAGTTTACTTTTGTATTC
>NC_051407.1:34833372-34833937 GCF_015228065.2 Penaeus monodon
CATCTTTTGCCAGAGGCCACAGGGAATGCTTAATGCAATCCTTTAATTATGCAAGTATTATTATCATCTCTTAATTATTAATAAAACCATTGCTTGTATAAACTCATTTATTTTATTGCCTAATAAATATATTCTCTGTTGCTAATGATGTACCTAAAATAAAAATAAGCAGCAACTTATTTGTGTTCTATTATCAATTTGGTTTTGAAGTTCATTATAAATGTTGTTATCTTGTTAAAAGAAACCATATGAAGTTTAAAGTTAACACCGGCATTTATAGACTTTCATCAATAATATACAATCATGGTGCTATTGCTATGGGGATGCTACATCTCATGACTGAACAGGCGACAATTATTAATGATAATCGAATTTTTACTTCGAAGGCTCTCTATGGATGTTTTATCTATCTAATTCCTCGTAACGTAACCTTATGTCTGTCTCCGTCTCTCGGAGGATCATTCAACTGATTTGGTCATATACACTGAAAATTGCAAGGACTGCGAATCGTTTCCTATGTCTAATAACAGGTTGACAGTCTGTATTTGTATTATCCTTTCTGATT
>NC_051407.1:34834031-34834269 GCF_015228065.2 Penaeus monodon
GGCCAGGTATCTCTCACGTTAATAATTAGTCCTTTTGAAATATACAAACGAATTACTTTTACAGATCCCAAGCATGATGGAAAAAAAAAATTGAACGACCTGCCAGTAGCTAAGTAGCACTTACAAGATATGTTTAGACATTTTGAGACTCCACTTTTCCACGCCTGATACATTCTACTGCCCTAATCATCGTAAGTTTTCTCTTGTAGCCTTTGTAGTATGAAAAGATTTCCTCATA
>NC_051407.1:34834833-34834917 GCF_015228065.2 Penaeus monodon
AAATAGTATCTGATAAATACTCAGATCATCAGTATACTAGATATAAGAACCAATATTAATCCTTTACCTGTAATATTCGTTCAT
>NC_051407.1:34835080-34835225 GCF_015228065.2 Penaeus monodon
GTCATCACATTTTATGAGACTGAAAATAAACAACAACTTGACGAGTGATTGTGTTCAAGTGTTCAATGATCAAAAGGGGGATAGCATCGGTGTAAAAGATTGTGGAAATATTCTAAAGCAACAACGTCATAAGTGCTTATTTTTT
>NC_051407.1:34835314-34835608 GCF_015228065.2 Penaeus monodon
GAAGCTGTTCTTAACTGATACGGTGTGCATTAAGATGATATGTGACCAGTGCATGAACAGGAAATCTGTAAAACATTTAGGTATATCTGCACACAATATGCGTTTTAAACCTTGCAAGTATGTTAAAAGTATGATTTGCATCTCGAAGACAGTTCGCAGTAACTCATAGAGTCCGGGACAAACTGTGTAAATAGACTTCAGTGCCATTTTTCCAGATGCGTGAATTTGGCTTTACAGACATAAAAAAAGATCGGCTTTTGCAGGTCTTCGTGTGAAAATTGCATTAGATAATTC
>NC_051407.1:34836801-34837081 GCF_015228065.2 Penaeus monodon
CCAATTTCTAATGCAATTTTTTACACGAAACCTGCAAAAGCCGATCTTTTTTAGTCCCGTAAAGCCAAATTCACGCATCTGGAAAAATGGCACTGAAGTCTATTTTCCATTTGTCCCGGACTCTAGTTACTGCGAAAGTCTTCGAATCAAATCAACTTTTTAACATACTTGCAAGGTTTAAAACGCATATTGTGTGCAGATATACCTAAATGTTTTACAGATTTTCCTGTTCATGCACTGGTCACTATCATCTTTCACCCGTATCATTAAAAACAGCTTC
>NC_051407.1:34837166-34837379 GCF_015228065.2 Penaeus monodon
AAAAATAAGCACTTAGACTTGTTGGTTTAGAAAATTTCCCAACTTTTTTCACCGATGCTATCCCCCCTTTTTATCATTGAACACTTGAACACAATCACTCGTCAAGTTGTTTTTTTTATTTTATCTCATAAAATGTGATCCTCTATCATAAAATTTCTAAGGTTTTTGTGTTTTAACCGTCCAGTACTGCAAACAAAAGGGTGAAAACCAAAA
>NC_051407.1:34837431-34837572 GCF_015228065.2 Penaeus monodon
GTCATCACATTTTATGAGACTGAAAATAACAACTAGACGAGTGATTGTGTTCAAGTGTTCAATGATCAAAAGGGGGATAGCATCGGTGTAAAAGATTGTGGAAATATTCTAAAGCAACAACGTCATAAGTGCTTATTTTTT
>NC_051407.1:34837661-34837951 GCF_015228065.2 Penaeus monodon
GAAGCTGTTCTTAACTGATACGGTGTGCATTAAGATGATATGTGACCAGTGCATGAACAGGAAATCTGTAAAACATTTAGGTATATCTGCACACAATATGCGTTTTAAACCTTGCAAGTATGTTAAAAGTATGATTTGCATCTCGAAGACACTTCGCAGTCCGGGACAAACTGTGTAAATAGACTTCAGTGCCATTTTTCCAGATGCGTGAATTTGGCTTTACAGACATAAAAAAAGATCGGCTTTTGCAGGTCTTCGTGTGAAAATTGCATTAGTAAATTGGAGAATTC
>NC_051407.1:34838926-34839044 GCF_015228065.2 Penaeus monodon
TAATCACAAAAATTTTTTAAATTTCACATTTAGGCAGCCTTGTATCAAATCTCAATTATCTAATGCAATTCACCGAAAACCTGAAAAGCCATCTTTTTTATGTCTGTAAAGCCAATTC
>NC_051407.1:34839499-34839754 GCF_015228065.2 Penaeus monodon
ATAGAAAATTTTATTAGAGTAAGTATTTTATTTTATATAAATATTTAATAATAAAAAAAAAAAAAAACAAACACAACAATATTTATATAAAAAAATTTATAATTAATAATTTATATATATTAATAATTTAATATTATTTTTAATATATAAAATAATATTATAATATTTTTTTTATTATAATAATAATATGATAAAAATTAGATGTGAAAATTAATAATAAAAAATTATAATATAATATAATATAATTTAAAATTA
>NC_051407.1:34840591-34840819 GCF_015228065.2 Penaeus monodon
AAAATAAAAAAAATGTACAGATTATTTTTAAAAAATTTAATAAAAATAAAATGATCCCTCTCAAGTAGTTTGAATTTGTGTGATAATTTAACCAAGGACTTTTTTAAATTTAAACCTCCCGAGTGTAGGATCACCGGTTTCCGTATTGCAGAGACATTGGTTATTTTTTGTCTTTAATGCTTCCAGCAGACGCGACGCCGCGATCTGCTTTCGCCACATTCATTAAAA
>NC_051407.1:34842509-34843328 GCF_015228065.2 Penaeus monodon
GCTTACGTGGATGAGGAAACCGATGACATGACACGCATGTGAAGTTGGAGAGGAGGGGGTTTGGATGTCACAGGTTGTCACAGGGGGCGCAAAGGAGTGGAAACAGGCGGTGAGCCAGGCTGGAAATTTGTTTTAACGCATAGAAGTTCGTCCAACATATTCGGATTAAATACGTTGATATTTTAATGTGCTCGAGTCAGCCCTTTAAGGAAAAGGGTTTTTTCAGAGTATACTTCAGGTGCAGTTAATGAAAAGAGTATATTTTGTATGGTGAAGGTGAATGTCTAAATGTTATATTTTCGACTTTGAATCAGTTATTATGTTTGCATTTAATCCTGTCGGTCGATTTCTTTTACTACTAACTCAGACAATGACCACTTGGTTATCAACATCATCGACCATGATTAATGTATACTGACTGCCACCTGCAGTACAGACGTAACAGTTCATGTAGTACAGTGTTATCAAGTGCAGAGAACACCTGATTTAATGAAGGATTTGGGAGATTTCCGCGTGAAAGCGAGTGCCCTTTGCGCCACCGTGCCCTTGGAAAGGGGTCAAGGAATGCGTGTGACAGGTCGGTCTGGGGATCTTATACCCGAAGTCACCTTAACCACGGAAGTTCTGATGAAAGTTTCCTAAGAGGAAGGCTTGAACACTCGGGTCCTGAGAGAAAGGGAAGATCCAAATACATCATCCTCGCAACTTGTTCAGAAAGAAGAGCAAGAAGAGGGGAAAAGAAAAACGAGAAAGAATGGGAAAGGTACGAGTAATACATACTGGACGCACCGCATAGTATGTGCTTAGTCACAAAACAAA
>NC_051407.1:34843931-34844203 GCF_015228065.2 Penaeus monodon
ATACAAAATATACTCTTTTCATTACCTGCACCTGAAGTATACTCTGAAGCAAATAATTTCTTTAATGGCTGACTCGAGCACATTAAATATCAACGTATTAATAATCCGAATATGTTGGCACAGAACTTCTATGCGTTAAAACAAACTTTCCAGCCTGGCTCACCGCCTGCTTCCACTACCTTTGCGTCCCCTGTGACAACCTGTGACATCCGAACTCCCTCCTCTCCAGACTTCTACATGCGTGTCATGTCATCGGTATTCCTCAGTCCACG
>NC_051407.1:34845814-34845959 GCF_015228065.2 Penaeus monodon
AGTGTGGCGATGCAGATCGCGACGTCAGCGTCTGCTGGAAGCATTAAAGACAAAATATAACCAATGTCTCTGCAATACGACCGGTGATCCTACACTCGGTAGGTCAATTCAAAGAGTCTTGGTAACAAATTATCAGCATCAAATT
>NC_051407.1:34846716-34846867 GCF_015228065.2 Penaeus monodon
ACCTTTTAGACGTTACCTGTTCCTCTTCCCATAAACGTTAGGTGTTACAACAATACGACTTGGAAATTGCGACCGAGAGTGGTAGCTATCATGGGAATTTGTTACGCTATTAACGTTACTGAAATAGGATATTTAGATAAATATCATGTGT
>NC_051407.1:34847246-34847569 GCF_015228065.2 Penaeus monodon
CACAAAAATTTTAGCAAAGAATGAAGATAGGATATTTCATATCTTTTAAATAATTAAAGAAAACTATATGCCGGAGCGCCTGCAGTTAAGAGACCAATTTCTTCCCCGTGGCGAGTCCAGCCGTAAACACACACGAAAAAAGGAAAAAGAGAGAGGAAACGGCAAGACCGCATGCAACGACCCGCGCGGCGCCGGACGCTCGAACACGCGTTTCCAGCCGTGTGCGCGGCCCTTTGCACAGCCGTTTTTATGGATGGCTCGGGTAACCGGTCTGGAACTTGTGATTAAGTAGAGTTTGCCGTTTGGTTCTATTCCGAAATCCC
>NC_051407.1:34847802-34848526 GCF_015228065.2 Penaeus monodon
TACCATTCTCTATTATGCCCGATTACTCTGTACTCGAAATTAAATGGAGTTTCTCTATTCCCTTTCTTAGAATCACAGCCTTTTCCTCCCTCTAGTCTGTATATTTACTTTTATTTTCAGATCCTAATCTTCTATAGCACTGGAGCGAATGCCTCACTGCTTACTGGAAGCCAAATACATTTCCATTTACTCCGACTCGTAATATTGTTTCAGATTTGCAGTCTACGGCGACCAACCTATTTACTGAGTTAAACGACTCCAACTTCCCCCGTTAATATGCTCCCGTGTGGTAAAATAGTCAATTGTTGTTTGTTGGTCATTACGAGGTATAATGTGCTCTGTCGCATTAACGAAATCATTACTATCATGAACGGCGCTTTCTGCATAACGTTTACGAACTGTTGTTGCAATTATCTTGGTAATGCGAATATCTGTCTGTGGTAGAAAGCATATGCCAATTGGTTATGCTTCTAATTGCTTTTCTGAAGTGATTGCGATCTATATAAATAATAAATCTGCAAGAGGACATTGGCTGAGCCTTCAAAGAGCTGAAGCTGTTTTACGAAGTTACCTTAGTTGGTTTAATGGTTGTTATAAGGATAAATGTTGATATCATTAATTCTTATTGGCCATGACAACCTAAGGAGTATTAGCCATTGCCAAATTAGTGAATTAACATGGTACTGATAAAGGCATTGTTTCAACTAGTTGCACATGTATCAGG
>NC_051407.1:34848626-34848694 GCF_015228065.2 Penaeus monodon
AAATTCAATGAAATAATGGTCGAATATGCAACATTTCCAGTTAGCTGAACTAATTTCTTAATACATAC
>NC_051407.1:34849113-34849984 GCF_015228065.2 Penaeus monodon
GCATAATTTTTATTAAGTGTTAACGAAATTATTTCAAGCGTATACTAAACTGTCTGTTGCAATCTCGCTACCGTTAATATAGAATATGAAGCAAAAGAAAATTCAGAAAACGTCCCGCGGGAAATTATTCGCGTCCGAAGCCGGGATGTCATTAACAATAACTAATCACAACCAGAATGAAGACGTTGACTGTCTGCCTTAACGACCTATGCACGACGTTTAATTAAACTAGAGCCGATATTTAGCTCTAACACTATCAATTACAAACAACTGCAGTCATAAGCAACGTGATTTCTGAGAATCCGGGTTGTTTAGTTTAGTTTATCATATATATTACACCACATAAATACTGCTTAGTTATGTATATCATTTATTATTATTCCAAGGCAATTCGGTTAGCTAAGCATGTCATTTATAAGACAAAATGACTATACTATCCTTGATTCATGAATTCCGTCGCTTTTCGAGCACGCTAGTTACAACATAGTTTTATCAAGGGAAATAACAACTAGTTAATTTCCTTTCCAATTCACAAACTTGTAGATTTTAATGTGAGGTTTAAATGCTACACAAGCGGTCCCAAGATGAACACTGCCCAGAGAGCGAGTTCAAATGGTCCGTTTGTTGCCTGGCTTAATGGCAATATAAGTTTGAAGGAAGCTCTCCTGGTTTTCATGAAAGTAATTTGCTTGTCATTTTCCGCAGGAGAACAGTGGCTTGTATTTCATTTTCACGGAGCTCACGATTTCAGAAATAATTCCTGCCACATTGATGGAAGGAAGGCCTACGAATACGCCACGAAAATGAAAATATAGAAACCATGTAAAGTGGAACAGATTGTGTACGAACGTTTGGACATGGAATAGCTTCA
>NC_051407.1:34850478-34851245 GCF_015228065.2 Penaeus monodon
ACTTTGAATGCGACTTAGTGGATACGCATGTTTACGCAAATATCATTTCTTACATATTTTACTTAAAATTAAATATAGCCGTTTGTTATCATTTTGTTCACATTAATCGCTTGTGAATCTGCCTTTTTGTTTAAACTTTGCATAACCTTTGTATGATATTCTAGCGCGTTCATAACCTGCGCTATTTATAATGAGATATAAATATACATTAAATTAATAAATTTCCTTTGTCAGATCGTTTAATTAACTAATATTTGTTCATGTATAAATAATGCTAATTTAATAATTTGGAATCCATTTAAAGTTATGAAATTTGTAAATATTTTCTTTAGTAGTGAAACCCTGTATTACGGATCCTTCTCTGCTGACGTCATGTAGCATCGTTTAAATTTTTTGCTCAGATTTAAAAGCTGCACGTAGTATATCAGTTTTTTGTGTGGTAAGTCGTAAAGCTATACAATGTATGCCTGGATTAGCCTTATAATTATAACTATTACCACTAAGTATCTTAGATAAACACGTTAACAGTGTTGTGGTAAATCGATTAATTTTAGGAGCTCTATGAATAACGTATGAATATATTTACGTGTATGTTTGTTATACAGGTGGTATGCCGGCCCAGTATCTACATTAGTGTTGTTAGAATACGGGCGTTTTGCTCAGCGAGATAGGATACAGTCATATAACTTTATTTATTTTACTGTGAAATTCTGACAGGACAGTGTTTTAGTTTTTAAGCGTATATTCATTACTGTTGGTAGTGCATG
>NC_051407.1:34852864-34853135 GCF_015228065.2 Penaeus monodon
AACACCAACCTCCTCGTCGTCAGGGAACCCCACGCAATAAAGGATTTGTTTCCGGAAGTCCAAAAAGATAGGTATCCCGGACGAGCAGCGTGATAAGACAAGGACATGGCAGTTGACTGGAAAGTTTAATTTTTCGCTTTACGCTCCATGTCCCCGTGTCAGGATCCGAGGCAGTGCTTCGGAGATTGGCAAAGCAGACGACGTCTAATTATGCTTCTCTTAAAATGGGAGGAAGCGAATTGCCCCGACACGGCCTTTTCTCTTGCTGGTT
>NC_051407.1:34854696-34854760 GCF_015228065.2 Penaeus monodon
CCCCTGTGAGGGACGAAAGAACGAGTAAAACCTCCAATTTACCAAAAAGTTGGCCTTTAAAAAT
>NC_051407.1:34854873-34855219 GCF_015228065.2 Penaeus monodon
CAGTATTTGTAGCTGGTCTCAATAATCATATCAGTGCTGTACACACTGTGTTTAATTGCAGGTTACAAGGACTTGATTTCTATTATTTTTATCTTTATGATGGATATTGCTTTTCCAGATGGACCGAAATCTTAATCCGAATACCGCATCTCCGGATAATTAGACATTATACATACGGCTTGGAAGGATGGGGTGAAAGGGAGAAATGAGATAAAGCGACACTGGTTAAAAAGAGAAAATATTCTGGTATAACAAACTTCTCGGCCACTACTATTGCATAATTTGAATAATGGTTCTTTATTTTCTAATACAGCACTCATAAACTCTTACTCATCTCTGTTTGTCT
>NC_051407.1:34855246-34855510 GCF_015228065.2 Penaeus monodon
CGCCCAAGATCCCCACATCCGAAAATATTGAAGGTACATATCCGCATCCACAAATATCGAAAAATCGACATCAGACTCAAAGCCAATTGTTATTAAATTTGATATTGTTCTTGCTCCCTTTCGTTGTGTTACAGTTGTATTGATATTAAAGTTATTATCGCAGTAAAGTCATTGATTATTATTACGGGTATAACCATTAAAAAGTGACTACATGGCAAACCGACTGTCACTTTCAATACAAGAGACAAAGTGATAAAATGAATT
>NC_051407.1:34855543-34855708 GCF_015228065.2 Penaeus monodon
GTAATATAAACACTACATTATCAGTCCTCCAGTGTCTACCAATCTTAGCGGTAGTTGGCCATTGACGATAGTTCCAACACCACAGAGAAAATGCTTAGTTCATGAGAAGTCGACAGGTCTGCGAATGGGACACCACGATAATTGGGAAGACGGGACACGGCTGTT
>NC_051407.1:34855960-34856275 GCF_015228065.2 Penaeus monodon
CCGTTAGTATAACAAGATTACTCTTCGTTGCTCACTTGTGCATTCATGTTCAAGGTCTAATTCAATGAAGAACGCGACGCCTCGATTTTAAATAGCTGGAAGTACTATATTTTTCTGGTATATTTCATTACCGTCGAAGGTTTACTCGAAGTTCAAACGACTTTAGTGAATACCAAGGCAAGTTTTGACTTCAGTTCCATTAAGGATAATCTTATATTCTCCAAAAATTAGGCGAGTTGTCAGCAACACGTGTATATGTGCAATTCCATAGCTACCTACATGTATACACACGTGTATATATAAAGATATATGCAT
>NC_051407.1:34856380-34856590 GCF_015228065.2 Penaeus monodon
AACCCTGTTATTATAGAATTACCAATCGTTCCTGTGCAGCTGATCCTGGAAGCAATGGCCACCAATAACATATATAACCTTGTGAAAGTGGACGGGCTGACACACGGGTCCCCCCTATAACGAAAATGAAAACCTATAAATGTAACTTTCCTATACCAAGGTGCACTCTCTGTGTGTAAGAATAATTTGGGAATAAAATGCGTCCGTTGA
>NC_051407.1:34858996-34859134 GCF_015228065.2 Penaeus monodon
ATGATTTCTATGTTTGCTGTCACCATGTGGTCCTCCGTCATCCCTCCCTTCCACTCCGTCTTCTAGATTTTGCATGGCTCGTCAGTGATAATCGGGACTAAAACGCGCAGAAAAGACGAAATGTCCTCTCCCGTATAT
>NC_051407.1:34859175-34859297 GCF_015228065.2 Penaeus monodon
TTGGGGGGTTAATTTTTTTTTCCTTAAAGCAAAATCAAATATGAAGACAATTTTCTTCGGACCTTATAACCTTAGGCGTTGTCAGATAGTCTTGTTAATTCCCGAAAAGATTAAAAACTACT
>NC_051407.1:34859356-34859667 GCF_015228065.2 Penaeus monodon
ACTGCGGCTTTCGTTTTTCTTTAGGGAAAAAAACACAACATGGACAATGTGGATAATAGGTCACTTTTTCTCTGTATGTTTTCTACCCACCAACATAGCTGCTGGGTATCTAAGCAGAGATGTGGGTTATCTAAGCCTTACCTCCTTTATAGCCACTCTCTTTGTCCCTAAGATGTTTTAACCATACTGTTATCCAGGCTCTTGCATGACTGAGATATTGGCAGATGGATTGTAGCTTGTCCTCATTATATTATGTAAATGGACGCCTCATAACAGTTTGCTCTACCTAAAGTGCAGTTTGCTGCGTAGGC
>NC_051407.1:34860021-34860114 GCF_015228065.2 Penaeus monodon
GTATGCATCTGTGGGGAGGATTGGAGTGCATGTGTTCTAGATTAAACTAGCCTTAAGCCAACGATCGAGTGGCTAACGACATAATCGGCCGCT
>NC_051407.1:34860193-34860670 GCF_015228065.2 Penaeus monodon
ATTATGGCCTGGAAAAGAGCTGGAAATCATGGAACACAACGGAAAAGAAAGAAATGCTAACGACGTCAAGTAGAACGGCGCCAGTTAAGACTAGTCCCGCCTGGTCAAGACAGCCCTGCTCAACAGGGAGCATTTGACCGTTATCAAGCGACTGATGTCGACAACAACTGTAGTAACAAATACGATAATACAAATAGTATGAATAATAAGGCAGAGCGTGGATCGCCACATGGAACATTAGAATGTTTAGAAACATATTGAAGTCTGTTAATGTACTCAAGAGGGGACACAGCTCGAAAGGGAGTGGGCATCCTGATGTCAAAAACCGTACCCAGATGCATCATAGGTTATTGGGCAATATCAGATAGAGTGATATTATCTGAATTAAGAGGAAGAGTATTCAACATTAGCATAATGATCGTACAGAAGAAATAGACAGATTTGACGGAGAAATAACATTAGCAAAACAACGGTGTA
>NC_051407.1:34861149-34861870 GCF_015228065.2 Penaeus monodon
TTAATAGGAAAATACATAGAGAATGTGCAAAAGCATAGGAAGAATGGATGAGTGAAAGATGCACTGAAACTGAAAAGTTAGATAGGGTTAACTAATAGAAGATGTACGAAAAAGTAGGAGAAATCACCAGCAAAAGAAAATACAATCAGAATATAGCAATAAAAATGAAGGATGGAATAGTAGCCATGGACATAAACGAAGTAAAAGATAGGTGGGACGAATATATTAGAGAATTATTTGCAGATAATAGAAAAGAACCTAGAGACATGAAAAATGATGAGGGGCCAGACATTATGAAAAAAGAAACAAGCAGCACTAAAAATCATGAAAAAAGCAAAGCACTAGGCGAGGACGAATCGCAACAAAAATGATCGAGGCACTAAATGAATTTGGTATTAAAATCCTGACAGAGATAGCATATAGCCATACCAAAAATCTAAGGAACATCAGAATGAAATTATTATCGAACCATCAGCATCATGTGCCATTTGACAAAAATAATTCTAAGGGTTATTATCAACAAAATAAGAAGCAAAATTAGACCTGGAATTATAGTAAAACAATATAGATTTAGCAGAAAAAAATCAACAGAATCAGACACAAAGAACTATTAGATATACTTATTACAATAGGGAGATGTGTAATATTGATAGGAAACCTACCTTTGAAACAAGAAACAATAGTAAAATGAAAGATGAGACAAGGTTGGCAGAAAATAGGA
>NC_051407.1:34862605-34862672 GCF_015228065.2 Penaeus monodon
CGCATAAAATACACCGATGGACTGATTAAATCACCAGGAAGTTAACACCAGTACAGTTATTCAGAAC
>NC_051407.1:34863308-34864974 GCF_015228065.2 Penaeus monodon
TTTCCAGTACAATGCGAAAGATCCGCCTCATCTCTTATCGCCAAGGCTTGGTTCGAGCTAACAGATCGTTTCAACAAGAAAATAGAAAATGCCCGAAACAAATGGAGTTGCTCGCGAGGGAGAAGAGAGAGACCAGAAAAAATCTCCATCGCCGACTGTAAGTACTCGATAGAACTGAGCTGAATCCATGGTAAGAGTATCAACATAAGGACTCCCGAGGCAGATATGGGAATGAACGTTCCGCGATATGTTGGCAAAAGCCATTATCGCATACTAGGAATTTTTCAGGCTCGTGCAGTAGAATGAAGGTACCTGAATACGAACTGCGGGTAAAAGCATCGGGAGACTGTTACCGTATTGCAGGCGCTGTTGAGTAGCCTCTATATGCTCGTGCATGCGCTTAGATACGTGCATGTATATATGTAGGTGTGTATAGCAGACATGTAGGTTTACAGAAATCGACAGTTTAGAAAAATCAAGATTAGGATTCAGTAGGGTGTATCTGTATATAAATGTAGATCCATACATGTGTATTTTTTTCTATATATTGTTTCCTTTGGGTGTATGTATAATGGTTCATTATATAAGAAGTATGTTTTCATAGATCAACAATTTAGACAGAAATTAAGGATTAGCAGATAAAAAAAGATCTCAGAATACTGCTATGGAATGATAGAGAAAATAGATTATATTCAGCAGAATATATCCTGTTCGTATGAGGAAGCATCAACCGAGATTACTTTATAATATCAGGTGTTGCATGTTTTTACTGATGCATACTTGCTCGAGGTTGCAAGCTTCCGTCCGGCCTAAGCTGAAAATCCCAAGAGTAAACCGCAAATCTTGTTATCCGATAAAGTTTACATAACGGTCGAATTCCAGAAAATGCGAGGATATAGTTTTTAAATTTTGGATTTTGGTTTTCCCGTTATACAAATCCATATTTTCTTATTACCCCGACAAGTAATTCACACCAAAACCCATGATTACGCAAGGTTAAATAAATTAACTTTACGATAGGAATAAAATTATTTACTTAATAAATACCTGTTAATAATAATAGAGGAAGATATGAGAAAAGCTAATACACGTAAAAATAAAGACTGCAGTATTACATGCAAAGAAAAACGGAGAGAATTAATGGAAAAGTTTGGCGTAACATAGGCCACTCCGATCTTCCCATGTTGAATATAAGTAATGGAGAAGAAAAATACGACTGAGAAAGTAATTCACGTCGTAGGTAAAGAGACTGTAGGACAAAGTATTGAAGCGTAGTGTCAAACAGTTACTAATACCGGGGATAATGTTTCTCGACCACTGAAAAAGTCCTCAAAACATAGCCGACACAAGATTCACTTAAGGCATCGAACCTATAGGGAAGTTTGCGTTCATTCCGCTCACGAAGGACGCCGTGGGAACACATTTGTACATACAACTTGCGCAAGTTACGTCGTTCATGATATTCCTTAGGGTGATCGACCTCAAATTCATATCAAGGCAACAGCAAGGACTTTGGAGGCAAGACCTGATATATCACTAGATTGATTTATAGATCTTCGCCTTTACATCAAAGGAGAATGTTGGACGATCTCTCGATTCGAAATAGACTTAATTTCAAAAGGAGCATATAGCAGATGGGACGCTATAACCTTGCGTTGTCCTGTGT